>NW_015150677.1:1011143-1066469 GCF_000732505.1 Cyprinodon variegatus | reverse complement strand
AAAAGCAAAAACAATTACATTACAAATACGGCATTTGCATGCACTGTCATGCCTCTGGTGAACACAATGAATAATTCTTGTTTTTAAGAATATGTATGAAAAACACCTTTTGTGAGTAATTGGTTAAGCTTGCTTCTGAGTGCTTAGGAAATTGAGCTTTTGAGAAAACCTGTTAGAATCTTGCATATTTAACAGTTTTAAGGATTGTGGAGGTGTTCTAATTAGAGTTCAAATGTTCTTCTTTAGTTAGCTTGAAAACCACGTGGAGGATATTTTCAGCAAGTGTTCACACCGGACATTAAAGGTGTTAGGAAGTATACCAAATATAAAAGACTGAACATAAAAAAAACCCAACAACCTCAAAATAGCTCCAGATAGCTCTGATGCACCCAAAAGAAAACAAAGCAGAATAATGAAATTAATGTTAAGAGCTAATAAAATTAACTTTGAAAGATTCTTAGCCAAAGGGGTCTAAAAAAAGATGATAAAAAGTGATAAGTGATACAAAAACAAGGCATTTACTTAAAATTAAATAGTTTAAGCAATAGGGAAACACCACAACACATACTGTGGGTGCTTGCTGTAAAAGCTCCTCAAAAAGCTTTTTTGGAGTCTGTCAGGTAACGGCAATGGAAGTATGATGAAAACACGAGGAAATCTAGGAAATATGTAAAACAGGAACAAGCCAGAAGGAACATTTTAAGGCAGCATCCTCTTGGGAAATCTGTAACTTCAGCTAACTTGCTTGGGAAATTACCTGGTGCTGATTAATGTCTATTTTATTCATGAAGTCAGCTGCAGAAGTATTTGCGTCTGCCTATTTGAAAATGGAAACACAACATCCATGTGCTCAGTTTGTGTGGATTGACGTGAGGAAGGGGTTGAACTGATGTAGCTTAAACTCCAACAAATACAGAAGCCAAAAACGATTTGAGAATGTGTGACTGTAGAGAGAGAGGAGTTAAGGGAATGGGTAAAGAGAAAAATCAATTTGATTACAATTGGATGTACACATTCTACTGTTAGTTTGCTAAATTACATTTTAGATTACCCCCCTGTAGTATTCAGGAAGGTGAGTTATCTGGTAAGATCTATAGTTGTGTCTGATTGGAGAATCATGCTGTGGGAATAGTGGGCCGATGGTAATTTATCAAACAGACAACAAAATGTTTTACTTCTTGTTCTGTCCCCAAGGCACTGGGGAGCTGAAATTTTATTTTATGGTCTGATATAAAAGCTTTGCTTTATACTAACACGGTTCCAGATTTGACTGCCCTTTAAAAGTTGGAATATTACATTTGTTTCCTTGCAAAATCTCTCAGCTGAACTGTTATTTAAAGCTTTACATTAAACACACTCCTGCTGACAGCAGAAACATGGAAACAAAGTAATATTTAAAGCAATTAAGTTTTACTCTGTTATCTTAGGATACGGATTAATTTATCACAATACCTCTTTAAGGAAGCATATTTTTGTTCTAAAAATAATACATTTTCAGCTAAAAAACACTCAGAGTGTCAAGAACTCAGAACATAGGACCCAGAATTCAGATGAGACAGACTGTGATCACTTAAAAGCGTTTATATAAAAAGCTGTGTGCAGCTGCTCATCAGCTGGGCCGGGTTCACTGAATGCGCTGTGGGGATGGAATCTCAGATCAGTGACTTCAGAAAAACTGGAACGGGGAAAAACACTGAGCTTGAGAGTCACAAACCTGGCAAAGTTCAGTCGGAGCTCAGAAGGACTAAAGTCCAGAGGGGTGGAACCCCGCAGTTTGAAACTGAGCCGGTACCAGCGATTCAGGAGAGAAAAGGAGTAGCGATCAGCACCAACCAGATAATGCAGAGGCAACAAGGGATCCAGGAGGGATTATCCAAGCCGTGGTCAGAAGACGGCTCCAAGGTCGTCAACAGGTGAAATCCAGGTAACAGTCCGGAAACACAGGATAGACAAAACAGAGCACAACAGGGGCGGCCAAAACTCAGCAGTCCGGGAGCAGAAACAGGTCAGGATCAGGCAGAACTATATAGACACAGGAATGCTAGAATTAAACTTGCTGGAAGCTCAAATAATCTTGCACCATGGGCTGTGAACCGGTGGCATAAGTAGCAGAAGAAACAGGTGGATCAGATAAGAGATAATTAGGCTGGGGTGGAGCAAACCAGATGACAGAAGGAGGAGTAAAACCCAGCCTATGGTGCCAAGATCATGACACAGGGAGAATGACTTTATGATGTGTCATGTGTTTGTAATTCAAACAAATACAAATATTGATTTATGATTGAATTGCATTTACACCTTTTACAATCAAGCAAGTTGATTAGGAACAGTCACAGCCATTCCCAGTCAAACGCCAGCTGAATGCAGCCCACTTCCCTGCAACTCCCAGCAAAATCCCCTCCAACTTCCAGCCACTGGAGTGACCCCCTCCTTCTCCTTGGCGTGCACATTTTTTTTACTCTGACTCCACCCTTAGATCTTAATGTCCACAAACCATGATAGAAAGAATATTTTAGTACAAAGATTGATGTTTAAAAAGGAATTGTAGTGGACCAGCCAAGGACTTATCAAGGAAAATGGGGAACATTTTGAATGGCTACTACTGTACAGCTGCTAGCTGGAGTTAGTGTCAGAGAGTATTTAACAATGATTTAGAGGATTATTTTTTCTACTCTTCACAGTTTCAGTTCTGTCATATTCTATTTGATCCAGTTTAACAAGTTAAAACATTCACACCGAGATAAATTATCTAAAAGATACAGTATTACTTATATCTCCTTCACAGTTAGGAATCAGCTAGCAAGGTGCTTTTAAATTATAACAGAGAGTAGAGAGCTGACTCTGATGAAGGGAGAGGTGAAGGATGAAGTGCAGCCCTGATTTTTGGCCTAACTCAACTTGATGATGTGATTTGTTCAGCATCATAGACCTTTAGGCTAAGTAATGTCACCCCATCTCACCCATTCTTTCCTTTCTCTCACTGACCTGCCCATTGCTTTCCTTGCATTGAGAAAAAAAACACGATTTCACCCTCTGACTGTCTCCAAGGGTAGCAGGAAGATATCACCTGCTGTAAACATCAGTTGTGTATGCCTTGTCTAAATTCAAATCAAGAGCAAAAAGCCAGGGAAAATGTGAAAGGGGGCGGTGAACAGGAGGGGCTGTAAAGGAGGGCTGTCACGGTAGGGCGAGAGAAATTTTATGTGGAAAAAATGAAAATTGCCTGTTCTCCTTCAAAACTGGGTCCTGTCCTTATGCCTTCATTCTGCTTTATCTCTATATTTTGCTCTGTTTAACTCACCTAGGCATACTGGCTTATGAAGTGCATTGAAGACTTTTCTTACTTTGATGCCCGTTTTACGCTTTTGCCCTCAGAGTAATTAGTAAGCAACATTTTAAAAAGGAGCTACCAAAAAAAAAAAAAAAAAAAAGAACCAGTTAGGGTTTTTGATCTTTATTACTCTGATAAAAAACATTTGGATGCTGACCTGTAAAGTAGAACATGGAGTGACTTGTAGAAATCTGTCTTGATCTGGACGATGAAGTTGACCTTTAGCCCTCCCCAGCTAGCATTAACTCAGACAGTTTGAGGTTAATTCAATGACCTGAGTTATAAGAGTAAAATGCAAACACCACATTGTTTAAAGAGATCGTGAGGAGATCCCAAAAACAAATTTATGGTCAAGATAAAAACCTGCTTGCAAAGCATTATTCAGCATGAAGCAGTTAATGAAAGTTCCCAAAGATCTGAAAGTGAGTGCTCCAAGCTTGACACTCAGCTGTATCTTTTTGCTATTTTATATACAATTGTTCTGATAAGATTCACTAGATTACATATTAGAGATTTAAAGAACGTTTATACTGTATGTCTCTTTGTATACAAAGGATGTGATATTCTGATTTCAAAAATCTGTTTATTCATGGCGCAATTAAATATCTATTAATATGCTATCAGTTTGTATTTGCTTCATCTTTTCACCTTTCAATACTCACAAACACACAATGTTCACATGCAACACATACAATTTTCATTTAACTGAAAACAAAATAAAAAGAAAAACTTTTTCTTTTGAAATGTAGTTTCTATGATTCTTTGTGAACATACTACCTATCAAAACAGTCGCTTGATAATTGCTGCACTACTGCTGTGTTGTTGAGTCAGATTTTGGGAATAAAACAGCAGACCGAGAACAGCTCTGAAAAGATGCCTGTGCATGAGGAGCAGGTAAATAACAAGATTCATAATAGCTTAAACCCGAGACAAACCATTGTTAATTTTATTTTATTTGCAGCTGCAGCCAATTGAAGTGATCAGCGCATTCATTCGTTTATAATATTTTTTTTTTATTGTGTGGTTTGTTGTTAGAAGCAGAGATTTCTTTATTTTGAAGAGCGATACTAATATAAAACTGTGAAAATGCTGGTTGTGCCAACACTGCATGAAGTTGATTATCTAAGCTATGGCCTTTACATGTTTTTTGAAACAAAGAATTAGCTTTAAAGGTGTTGTAGAGATTTTAAGTAAACCGAGGACTTAGCCTCCACAGCAGGGACTTGAAGTGAACCTGGAGGTTAGGCTATCAGTGACAGCTATGGCACATTTATAGGAAGGGCCCAAACACCAACAATATGATTACATTGACTCACAGCAGTGCACCAGCTGTCTTGACCTTGAATGATGGTACTGTAGGTGCTGTGCAGGGAAGGGCTGTGGGCAGCGCATACATGGAGGTGATTGACACTGTGAAAATATTCCTTCTGGCTCTGATTGGTCTTTTCTGAACTGGAGTAGTGTATTTCTACAAAATGGCAGTAGGACCACTAAGAGGAGGCAGAAGGGTTTAATTTTTTTTCATAGATTATTATTCGCAAATGTTCCAGTGAAACCTTGGTTGTAACATTGTTTTTACACAGATTATGTCCTTGTTAATGCTTATGACATTAAAGGCGTCATAGAATGATTATATTGGGTATTTCGTGGTGGTCCTTAAGGTCTCTCAATAGGGAGTGTAACATTGGTTGGGCTGAAAATGGCATATTTGCTGTTCTATGAGCCCTAATGCAAGCCTGGTTTAAAGCCCTAGAATGAAATGACAGGTTTTCTTCCTTTTATGGTATGCTCATGAATATTTAGATGAGCTGTGCACTGATTGGTTGGTTTACAATGAGCGAAGCTGCTGAGCAAAGATGCATCATAGCAACAAGCACTCATTCACTGAATCATTGAAATTGTTGATATGGTAGGGTGACCAGACGTCCTCTGTTTGCCAGACATGGTCTACTATTCATATTTTTCATTCCTAAGAAAAATTTCCTGGGGGAGTTTCAAAATCATCCGGAATTTTGTACAACTACAGTGCACCACAAAGTTGAAACACACCGGGCACTCCAACCGAGCCGTCAGCTCCGGGGCTGGTACGGGAACCCCGGCGGACGGGGGCAGGGAGCCAGTGGGGGATGGAGCGACCGAACCCGACCCGGTGACGGTAGCCTGGTCACCGGCAGCCGCATGCTTCCCCACAGCTGCCTTACCGGCCTCCAGCCCCCCTCCTCCGGCTGAGGACAGACGGTTAATGGCTCTCTGCTGCTGAGATCCGGTCCAGTCAGCGGCCCAGCACTTAACACTGCATATAATAGTCCTTTTCCGCATGTCTCTCCCCCTCTCTCATACCCCCTTTCCTGTCAGACTATTATAGATAAAACGAGCCATTAGTGCCGTAAAAACTCAAAAAAAAAAAAAAAAAAATGAAGTAAAACTTACTGTAGGCTAAACAGCTATACTGGTGTCTTTCATCTTCAGACCTCTATTCATGTTCTTGGGCCAGTGAACCAGTGTTCTGGTCTCTATGTAAATTTCGGGGCATGACAAAAGTACAGGCCAGAACCTAATAAGGCACCACCCCTGAGTTTACGTCAACTCAGGGCTTCGTTTGGATTCACCTGTTTTATGGTGGAAGTTTGGAATTTTGAAATTTGCATATAAAGGAGGGGTTGATGGGGTTTGGACTTCTCTGTACGTCTATTTCACCCACTGAACTACCATTATTTATCTATGACAATGTAAACTCGGTTTTGCATTCTATGACCCCTCTAAAGATAGTGCCAAACACTTTTCTACATGAGCAGATCCAGTCTAGTGATACTATGGATTATGAAAGTACCTGATAATATATTGATTCACAATCATCGCTTTTTAACATCTATGATCCTTTACAACTAATGGGTTTTAAGCATCAGAGAAACATCCAATGACTCATCTTGGAGGCTCCTGCTCATTGAACTAAGACGCACATTGAAAGCATTTTTCATGCCCTTGATAAGCGTGAAGCAAAGCGTGTGCAATGCTTCTGCTTTGCCGGTGTCTTGTTTACAATGATGGATACAACTTAGAGAGTGGCCTTGCTTTATTTGCTTTACTGAGTGGCATAAAGGTATTTTAAAGATTATTTTAAGCAATAGTACATCTTTTAACATTATCTGTGCAGTCAGTTCATTAGGATCACCTTTAAATATTCTGTTTTTGTTTTGATATAAAATATTTACATACCACCATGGAAGCTGTAAATGGTCAACCAGTAATAGCTGCTTCTCAAGCTGACCAGGTTTTCAGGGATTTCCACTGTTCCTAGTGACTGGAAGATAATAAAAGTGTTTTATAAGGTGTTTAGAACTGTAACTACAGGAATATAAAATGGAACATATTTTGCCTAAATGTTTTGAAAATATATGTAGATGTTTAAAAAAGTTTCACTATAGTCCAGTAACAAAATATTTGAGTACATCGATCGGAGCATTCGTACTTTCCTTTCTACTTTTGTCTGTATGGAGAAATTAGAAGCATGCTCTGTTTCAGTGAGATTTTGGCCCATTCTTGACAGTCTTCAATTATTGAAGGTTTTGTGGGCCTCTTCTATGAACCCTTTAGTAACTATATGATCTTTAGTTCTTTCCATAGATTTTTTCCCCCCATGATTTGCTTGGCCATTCTAGCAGCTTTATTTTCTTTCCCTGAAACCATTTAAGTGTTTCATTTGCTGTGCGTTTGGGGTCGTTGTCTTTCTGAAATGTCCACTCTTGTTTCCTCATCATCCTGGTAGATGGCAGCAGATTTTAAACAAGAATGTCTCTGTAAATTTTACCATTCATCCTTCCTTCAATTATTTGAAGTTTGCCTGTAGCATATGCTGAAATACAGCCCCATGCCATGATGTTCAAATATCGGTCCGAATCCAAACACTGTTTTAATCCTCAGTTAAAAATGTTGGTATCAGTCTGTTTTTTAAGGCTGAAGGTGTAATGAACAGAAAGCAGATGCCCATAATTCAACCAGAATAACAAGAGGCATTTAAAAATAGTTTATTGGAATCTGAAACGGCCGCAGGTCGGGAGGGATTCACCAGAGTGTTTGAGTACAAACTTTGAGGGAGTTTCTGAAGATGCTGGTTGGCGTTTGACATCACTGGGTAATCCCTGAGGATTCCTGATTCTTTCCAGGCTGATTTGGAGGAATACTTCTTTGACGGTTAATCGTGTGATCCGAGATCCAGAGACAATCCAGAGGGGAGAATCCGAGAGCAAGGGCACAGAAAACGTCAGAGATCCAAAAACACTCATGTCCGAAAGGTTTCAGGCAGGCTTAGAAACTCAGGAGACGGAGTCAGGTCAGAATCAGGCAGGCTGGTATACAGGTATGCTGGATTAAACCCACCGATGGATCGTAATAATCTGAAAATAGAGACTGGTCTGCGAGCAGGGTATATAGTCAGTTATGCCGGTGAATCTGATGGAGGCTGATTGGAAACGGGGTGGAGCAGACAGGGGTGTTGAATCCTGAATCAAACCAGCACTATTGTTGGGAATCATGACAAGGGGAGAGACTTCAACAGTTTTGACCCTATACCAGATAACTGGACTAACCAAAAGTTGTTCTGAACATAAGGAAAAAAAAGAATTCCCAGTGACTGAGGCTCAAGCAGATGGTCTCAATGAACTGTGAAGTCTGACAATAAGAAAAAAACAATGGTGAAATATTATCTTATTTATTTTATTTATTTTATTTATTTTTGATAATAATACAAATCTGCAAAGATCTGCTCACCCTGAGTTGGAGCCTTTCTATATGCGGTCAGTGTGAAATGGTAAAAAAAATCTCTGTGCTTAACTCTACCCATTACCAAAAGCTAACCTAAATTCAAGTCACACCTTAGTCGCAAACCTAACCCCAAACCCGCGAGGAAAACATTTCCTTAGGGTACAAGGCTACCAGTTGTGTGCTCCCAACAAGTAATTGTAAGTGCCCACAAAGTATCATGTTGCTGGGAAATTTACCTCCTCACAAGGTAAGAAATGCATGTCCACAAATAACATTTCATATTGTCTATCAAAATATAAGAGAATAGGTCTTGATCTTCTGCCACATACAGAGTTTGGTAAGTTTTCCATTACAAAAGCACAAATAGTACTTTCTGCAAATGCCTTAAGGTGGAGAAGGGTATATATGAGACAGCACATTTTTCACTTCGCTAACCACTTGAGAACAACACAATGGGTATGCTCTCACAAATGTCTCTCCTGCCACATGCATTCGCCCAGTGCTGCTTGTGTCATTTGGAGCACAAAGAAAGTGAAGCTGATGCGGAAGATTGGAAACAGTCGATGAGCAGCGACAGCAAGCTGTGAGCTGACTGATGCCACAGTGTGAGCTGGGAGTGTGGTGCTTCAAAGTAAATTACGATGACTTCAGAACACTTGTGTTACGCTCAAAGCCATACTTTCTTTAGGTAAAGCACTTTCTAGTGATGAATACCGCCTCAGTGCGACCATCTCACCTGATGCTGACTTTGTCTCGTCTGTTCTTCTTCTTATTGGGTTATTGACTGGTTTTCACACCAGGCTGGGGTATGTTTTTTTGCTCTGAAGCATTGTTGCCAAGCTGCCACTGACACCGAGGTCATGTTTATGGATTTTTAATGTGCAATTTCTTTTTTCTGTACTACATTTATTTCTGAGAAATGCAAAGGGTGGGGCAGTGGGACAGTAGCCAAACCAATTTACTTGTCTTTCCACTAATATATGCAATAGTGATGTGACTGGAATTTTAGATTGTCATACAGTAGTTGATGAAATGCTTAATGATTTTGAAGTATTTCATTTTCTTGTCATCCACTAGGAGCCACTTTTGAAAGTTTGTAATTATTTCTTACTCTTTTCTCCTGTCCTGTTTACACAATATGACCTTGGTATATTATATTTAATGTTAAACAATGAAAAACAAGAGTTTTGAGATTGATGTGGCTATGCGGTCAAATATCCAGATCCCATCTTTGATATCGTCTGGTTGTTTGACCATTGAATTATTTACAATCATTAATCAATCTACGAGAAAGCTCTTGATAATCTTGAGATGGTTCAGATCTCTAGAGCAAGACAGCAAGCTCTTATATGAAAAAAACATATGCTAAATTATGCTAAATTGTTAAACCTACATTCTCCAACTAGCCCTGAGCCTCACGCTAAGAACTTTTACTATAGTCCCAGGGGTGAGGTTGTAAAACTCCAGGGGCTCAATCTTTCTAGACTGTTGGACCTTGATTGCCTAACAATCTTCCTTTGTTTGTATATTGTTTTAAGAGCCTGAACTTATTTAAAAAGCAAGCTGAATAGATGTTACTCGTCTTTTACTTCAGATCTTTTACATACATTTGAGATTTTTTAATATTATTTGAGGTTTTTAAATGTTATCTCCTTTTTAAATAAATGCATACATATATTTTGTCCTTGTAATTACATTTTGTTTTTGCACTACTCTTTCTTGAAGGGATAATTTTCTGTAAAAGTAAATAAAATTTACTGCAACTTATATGAGAAAGCATAATTTGACAGTTGTTATATGATATACATCTTTGCACTAAAAATACATATTGACCAGATTTTAGTGACTATTGATTTCAGAGTTACAACTGTAAACGTTTTGAATAATGAATGAAATTTAATCAACAAATTGATAGAACACAAACTAATGCCTAAACTTGTTACAGTATATATGAATTTTTATCAAATAATTTTCTAGTTTAGTGGCCTTGTTTATTAAACCTTTATTTTATTTTATTTTATTTAAAAAACACAGTTTCCTCACCAGTGTCTTGAACAGTTTTACATTTAGTCTTGTAGATAAAGTGAAGAGAAATAAAATGTATAAAGCGAATGATTGAGTCGTGTGTATGGTGTGATTAAACAAGTGTGAACCGTGTTGCTGATGAAGGTTCTCAGTCATCCAGGTCATAGTCATTCCGTAAAAATTCAAAAAATATCCACTGGACTTGGTTTCCAAGATTTGGAGACGTTTCGCCACCTCTCCAGGAAGCTTTCTTTATATATTTTTTATATTTTGTATTCTTTCTTTTTTCCTACTGTACTGTTCACTGTGATGCAACGCTGCAATTTCCCCACTGTGGGACAAATAAAGGATTATCTTATCTTATCTTTCTCAATTCAAATGTCTGGATCCGCAGTGAGTTTGAGTCTTATATAGACAACGCCTTGTATTGCTTGGAAACATGCAAATAACCGTGTTACATTTGATAAAAACTCCACAATTACTAACTTGCATTGTATTTCAGGTAATTAACCCCAATGTTATCCAGACAAAGATGTCATAAGTATTACAACAAAGAGAAATAGGTGGGGTGGTACTGCTCACATTTCTCTATTTCGAATTCTCAGTACTAAGTAAATTGTTAAATGCATAATTTTGTTCCTGCTATTCCTGAAAAAATAAACCTTGCTTGTTTTTCTGCTTTGTTGTGAAAGAAAATCCATCCTTTTGATCTTTGTGGTGTTGCATGACATATTTACTGACCCCAAGACTGCAGACTATGTTCAAGAGTCGTCTCTAATGAGGCTGGTTTGAGGCGTGTTCCAGAACAGCGTTTGTCTCCCTTTGTTTATCCAAGAGTTGATGATAGTTCTTTTGACAACAGAAGGATGTCTGTAATCAAAAATTCCATTAAAATATAATTATTGGCTTTTTAAATTCATCAATAGTGTAGCTACACTGAATAAAGGGACTGTTTAGTCCTGCAATTATTACACGTGGATTTTATTTAGCATTTACAGCAATTTACCTAGTAAAGTGCCATACTTCAAAATGACACCTTTTATTTAATGTTTTACTTAGAAATAATTTGTAAATCTATATCCACAAAAAGACAAGTACATTTAATTCACCTTACCAAATAGTATTTACAAAACAATCTAAAAAGTTCCCAACTAAACAGATGCAAGCAATATGTATTTGGATATTAGAAGTTAACTTGGTGCTTTTTACCTTGCTTGACCATGTTTAGGTCAGAAATAGAAAATATTGTTTTCACTTGTCTATGCAGTGACTCAGTTAGTAGCAGTGTTGCCTTGCTGCAAGAAGGTTCGATTCCAGGCTCAGGGTCTTTCTGCATGGAGTTAGCATCTTCTTCACTTGCAAACATCTGTTCTCTCCGGGTACTTTGGCTTCCTTTCACCGTTCAAATAAATAAATGTTAGGTTAATTGACTTCTTTAGATTCTTCTTACATTTGCATGATTGATAGTCACTGTGCAAAATTATCTAGCAAAATAAAAGTACACCTTTTGTTGATAAGAGAAATTTAGTGGTAGTAAAATTTACTTAAGTTTGTTAAAGCAACTCCTCTAAGTAAATAAAATCATCTTAGAATATACTGAATGAATACACACACACTTTATTTTTATCTATTTTGTGTCCTTAAAGACCCTACACAAATCACTACAGTTGATAGAGTAAAAATATGGGCTATTTGCAGACTGGCTGCAAGACTGATCTACTTTCCCCTAAATAAATAAAACTGGCTACATCATCAGTAAATCCTGCATGTTAGTGGTGTGTATGCACCATAGGGGTCTGCTCCACAAATGTAAAAATAGGACAATCTTCCACTTTTATTATCTGCAGGAGGTGGATGTGGTGTGGTACTAAGAAACGGGTCAGATTTCTTTCTTTCTTTTTTTTTTTGGGTTAAATGAAGGTACCGGTATACAAGAAATGACTGAAGCACTATTTTGTTCCCGAAACTGACGACCTGACCAGACCTGTCCAGAAACGGAACCCCCCACCACCACAAAATACCTTGTTTGTCATGTTCACAACTTTACAGCTTTAGATTTTAAACATTCTCAGCCATACATACAACAGCCATTAAAGATTTCTTTGAAATATGAAAGGGTTCAGATAACGTTAAAGGCTTTTATTTTCCTATCCAGGTGTTGCTTCAGTTTTTTTTCCCAAGCTGTAACATTTGAGTGTTAATGAAATCATGATGTAAGACGGTGTAAATTCTTCTCGGTGTTACCGCTGGTTGTTTTGAGTATTTTAATTCAGCAGATTGTTGTACAGACTCTCTCTGCTTGTTAATCTCATGCTTTTTTCCCAAGTGACAGTTTCCCAATTAGCTCCCTTATTACGCCCTGCTTCCTTTGCTCTATTGTCATGATTTTCTTTAAGATATTTCTCTTCTTTGTCTAGTTACTTGCAGTTAGCTACTGTTACCTCTCGCTAAATCCCACTTCTTTCTGAGCAGCCTATAATATCAATATAATTTTATCTATGAGGCACATAAAAACAACAAACATTGTCCAGAGTGACCTATAAGCAAATATGTAATGAAATAATTATTTTGATCTACATAGTTGTTAATTTTATATGAAATATATTTGTTTTCCTTTAAACTCTTAGAAAAAGGCTTGACTTGAAAGTGAAGCTGCCTTTCCCCGTCTTAGTGCCGCCTAATGCATGATTTTGCTGTATCAGACATCTCCAAAAAAGTGCAATTGTAGGAACAGCAAAGATTCTGCGCAGAACCCTCTAGCTCCCAGGCTTCTGGTAGAGGACTCAAACTTGAAGGAAAAAATTGAGACCACCTGCGGTGGGTGAGAAAGAGTTAGTTAGTGTTTATATGTATATTAAATGCAATACTGCAGAGAAGTGGGTCCTGATGTCATAAATAAATCAGATTAATAAGTAGAATACAACGCTGTCTCCCCGATACTGTATGATAATATACTACATTTCATTTCTTCCACCCTTTGACTGCAACTGCTGTTTTCAACACACTTTTGCAGGATTTCAACCACTACTCTAGAGAATGCGTGTCTGTCATGATCTCAGCACCCACAGAGAAGGGTGGGATTCTGCGGCAGAAGTACGGTATCTATGCCAGCCTGACACATTTTTTTAGTGTGGACTTAGTTTTCTGTGAAAGCCTATGCTTATTGAATAATGCAGATAAAAAAGGACTGGAGCGAGGTACTGTAAAGAAGCCCCTGTTTTGGGCTTAATGGATTTACCTGAATGGAAGGCGAAAAAAAAGATGAAATAATTTTTTTTATTTATGGATACTTTTTGTCATAATATTCCTTCTTATAGGCGCAGATGGTTAAAATGAAGTTGTATACATGTCACAAAGTGTTGGTTTTACTGTGTGTGTTTAAGCATTTTGTTTTTAAATAAATAGAGGAGACATATTTCACAGTGGTGTCAAAATAGATCATTGACTTTGGATTTTTACGATATGTAACTTTCCATTACATAGCATTCTGAGGCAGAGCAATGTGTTGTGAAGCATGTGTCAGCTGGCTTTTTCCAGCACGTTGCTTTTCCTTGTGTCAGTGCTTAGATAATGTAGCAATAAGCCTGAAGCCTGTATGCAAAAGACTTGGAATATAGCATTACAAAAATATTCAACAGAATTTTAAGTTTTTAAAATATATAAAATAAATATAGAATTAAGCTTTTATTGTTGATATATTTAAAACCCTTAACAAATAGAATAACGTTGATACAGAATATGTAAGAACATGGATCTGTTAACTAATGTGATTAAGATATGAAATGGTGAAGATAACTTATGACTTAAAGGCAAAAGTAATAATTTTGAACATCAGACAGAAAATACCCTGATGCATAATTGATTTAGTCCATCTGATTTCCATCATATTTATCCCTGCTGGGGTCACAAAGGGTTGCTGGTCAGTCATGTTTTTGGACTGTGGGAGGGAGCCGGAGTATCTAGAGAGAACCCATGCATGCACAGGTAAAATATGCAAACTGTAGTGCTACCCACTGCATCACTATGCAGCCCGATTAATTTAGTGATAAATATAAAATGAACAAAAGTTGTTTTAAAAGTAGTTTGATTCTTTGTTAGTATTTAAAAAAAAATTCTTGTTGTTTAATCTTGTCTGATTTGATTGGTCTTCTGTAGGATCAGTTGCCACTTACTTAAGTTTAACACACCTTCAGTAATTACCAGCAGCTTGGCATCTGGCATCTTCACAACTGCAAAATGGCCTACCACATCATTTAGAAATGAAAAGCATTCATACAAATTCCAGCTTGTGTTTAGGTTGTTGATTTACTCCCTTTTAAGAGCTTTTAGGATGGTTAACAGTTTCAACAATGGTTGGATGGTAAGCAAAGAAAAGATTTTTCTTTTTCTTTCCACCCAACTAAATCCAGTATTAGAGAGCTGCTGCTAGATTACAGTCATTTATCTTTCCTATGTGAATATGGCATTGTGAGTAATGGTACTTTCACGCTTTTCAGCTCCGCTGATTACTTTGGCCCCAACTTCTCCTCCCAAACGCCTTTTTATTCCAATGACATACTTTTTCAAATATATTTCAGACAACTTTGACAAAGTCAGATGCAAACTTCAGAGGATATTTCAGTGGACATGCAGCCTATAGAGATACATAAAGCTTTTGGAAGTGACAAAATGTTACAACTGTTAAAGACCTGTCATGATGCTTTTGGCTTCATATTGCTGGAAAAACAACAATTGGCAGGGTTTAGTTGAAATCTGGCTAATGGTGCTGTTCGATGTCAACATTTGTGCTGCTACACAGAAAAGCTTAATTTGTGGTACTAGCAGCTTTTAGAGCTGTCTACAAGTCCACCCCAGGTTACAGTGGCAAATTCTCACAACTGCAGACAAACAGTATCGACAAAGACTCCTGGATAGATGTTGAGACATATTTAAACCTATTGTGGTAGCCATGAATTGAATTCCTGAGAATCTGCAAAGGCTTCTCTTCTTATCTACTGAAAATTTGTTATATGCCCACACACACTTATATGGACTCCACTAGCTTCTCAATATTTAGAAATCTGTTGTTTCCAAGATCCATAACACTTTATAGGTTCACCAGAGTTTAGTCTGAAGAGCCACTGATTAAACTTTAATGGGTACTTGTGAAAGAAGCTGTCCCTCTGTTGTTTGAAGAATTATTACCAACACTTACATATGGGAAGAGAGAAATGCACTGTGTAGGAACCAGCCTCATTAGAGATGGCTCTTCAAGAAAAGCATCAGTGAAAGTATGAAGCAAAGAAACAGACCAAAGACACTCAGAAACACTGCTGGCTTTTCTTTTTGCTTCTTTGTGCAGCTCGAATTGATCAAAAGGTTCTTCTCCAGGGTGGCTATGACTGACTTTGCTAACTTGAACTAATAAGACTCTAACAACTTTAGCTGAAATTGTGAATTTGTATTCCTTCTCCATTCTCTGCTGATTAGGAAATGAGTATCGTTGAGATCATTAGGAAGCTCTCTCCATGGATCGGATACCAAGCTGAGTCTGTTGAACCTTTGTTGTACATCGAAGTCAAGCTCTCTGTCTCTAAGCCAGGAACAGAGGTAGTCATAGAGCTCAAATGACACAGAGGGAGTGAGTGGTGTGCATTGACGGCACATCTCTCATCTCAATAGCAGTCATATAAGTCAACTTCTAAACTCAGCTTACAACACACACTAAATCTTTTGGATGTTGGGGTAAGTTTATTCCCCTTTTATTTTTACAAAAACACTGATTTACCACAATTATTATTAATGCAAATGCAAATTGTCCTCCAACACTGTTATATTGGTTGCAACTGATGCTTTAAGAAACTTATTTGATTTGCTCTCTTTTCAGATTGGAATAGCCATGCAAGATCTAACTTAAATTATTAAAAAATGAATTTAGTGTGAAAGTCCCCAAATGAACTTAGATTTGGGTAATACATACAAGCTAAAATAAATAAAAAACATTTCCACTAATATTTGAGTGAACATCCCAAAGCAAGCTTTACCTTGACTCCTTGGTGAACTTTCGGCATAATTTTGACTCAATATTTGACAGCTACTGTGCTCTTAAAATAATGTTAATAGACTAGGCAAGTTTATCCAGATAACACATTTCCGTTGCAAGACAATGTTAAAGTGCTGCATATAAAATAATATATAAGGAAAACACAGAGAGAAAAGTATAGTGGGAAATACATCACAAGAGCTGTAAATGACGTGGTTGCACCGTTACAGAAGTAGTATCGCTATAGTATCCTAGCTCCTATCTCATCACCTTTCTTGGGGTCAAAAGTAAGAATTATTTTAAAGATGGAAAAGAGCTCTGGGCTGCTGTGCTGCATCCAGACAGCCTTCTGAAAGGATGAAAAGGATGAAACTCTCTTTTATAAAACCCAAGGCATAGATGGTGGGGACAATGTGTCATGTCATGTCCTAGCTCTTTCCTAATTGCCAGTAATCGGATAACGCTAATCATCATACCTAAAAAAATGTCTGGGGTGAATTTGAAAATCGTCCGGGATCTTGGTTGACTACAGTGCAGCACGTAGTCGAAACACACTGGGCACTTGAACCGAGCTGTCATCTCCGGAGCTGGGAGCCAGCGGGGGACGGAGCGACCGAACCCAAGCCGGTGATGGTAGCCTGGACACCGGCGGCCCCATCATTGCCCACGCCTGTCTTACCGGCCCCCAGCCCCCCTCCTTCGGCTGATGATGGGCTCGGCTGAGGATGTCCTTATAGATTCGAAGTATTCAGATCAAGCTTTGATCAGCTCATCCTGTTACTCAAAACAGACTGTTAGCTTGACTTTGTTTCCTCCCTGTATTTCTTTTTAAGTTTACAAAACTGTTTACTATCAACTGCCTGCCGCTTGCACTCCCTCTGGATTTGGGTCTTCTACTACAACACTATATGACATAAATAAATGCAGTTCATAAAGAAAAAAAACTATACAAGGAATTATGTAAAAGAAAAAAAAAAGAAAGAAAAAAAATATATATATATATATAATATGTGTGTGTCTTAATTCTTATTTACTTG
Source organism: Cyprinodon variegatus (assembly GCF_000732505.1). Taxonomy (NCBI): domain Eukaryota; kingdom Metazoa; phylum Chordata; class Actinopteri; order Cyprinodontiformes; family Cyprinodontidae; genus Cyprinodon; species Cyprinodon variegatus. The sequence continues at coordinate 1,049,293 of NW_015150677.1, read as the reverse complement.
CAGGGTATTTATTTTTCCACATGACAGAAAGTCTTTTGTGGTCTTGCTAGATACAGATAAAGGGGAATCTGGCAGATGAGCACCCTGTGGTCTCGGCGTGAGGCAGCATGGATTAAATGTATCACTGTGTGTACTTAAGATAGTGTAAAAGGATCAAAGTCTCTTACCAGCTGCAGCTTTAAGCTTGCTCGCCAAGAGTTCTATAATCCTGCTGTTTTCACTCTTTCTATTTGACCACTTGACAATGTTTTGTGTAATAACTGAATTGGTAGAAGTTTTGTGCTGCAAGGGCTCTACCGGTTGCTGTAATCTAGGTGTGTATTGTTGTATTACCTTTCTTGGATCCCTCTATCCATTTCCGAGTTGGAAATTAAATCTTCCTCTGGATTAAATTGAAAAACATGAGAGATAGCTTGAACTTCTATCCCGCGCTGCTGCCTTTAGGTGGAGGAGATTTATCTCCCACTCTACCCTCTGGTCTGTAACTAATCCCTCGGATATCCTCCCATCTTTTTCTTTCTCCTTGCAGTTACATTCCAGACTTGTTTTCTGAACGTTTTCTATTTTATTCCTTCCTCCCAAAGCTCTCATCTAACTCCATTTACAAAAAAAAATCCTCCAAATGCCCCCCCATCGCTATCATGTTTTTCTATCTTTACAAGTGCTTTGCTTTAACTTCTATTCACTTTCATTTGAAAGTAAATGGAATTTAAAAAAAAAGTGAGGACCAGGAAAATGTCTCCATTTTCCAAAAATGATCTTTTGGTTAAATATTTAGTACGGTTCCCTCTGTGTGGTGTCAAAAATAGCAAACCCACCACACATTCACACACTTTAACTAGTGCACTTCTAGGTCCTGTGTTTTGTCAATGCTTCATGTATGTGAAAGCTGCTCTCTTTCTGACTGTGTAGGAAGCCTACGATGCATTCTTTCTGCACCACTGGCTGTTGGTGTGGTTGGTCTTTACTTGTCATGTGAAATTCTGCCTGCAATTCCATCAGTCTGCAGCAAGACAGAAACATGCAAAGCCAGGTGCGAACAGACACAGCCATAAGCGCACAGCAATGAGTGGTAGCGGGTTGCCGAGGGCTGTTTTGAAATGACTGGCTAACCACCAAGACTTACAACGACTGGTTGAACTCGATCAGTCAATAGTCCAGCACCCCTGGTTGTTGCCGTCATGGTGGTTTGTATGTAGCCTCAGGCTGTCTGGGTTGGTCTGTGTGTTTGTGATTCTAGAAGCACAAAAAAAAAAAACAGGCCTGAAGAGATGCAGACACAGAAACGGGCAGACAGATGGAAAAATGGTACTGAAATATTTATAAGCAGTTTAGGAAAATTGAAATCCATTAATTGAGTCATCATTTTAGTTCGTATGACATGTAGCAAGCTGAGTGATTATGTTTTAGAACACAGTGGCCTGGGTTAAAGTAAAGCTAGATGATTTAGGAGGTTAACATCAATTAAGATATTCTTCTTCATTCTTATATAAAGTAAGTCCGGAAAAAAACTAACGCAGAAGCTAATTGCAATTTGTTTGCTATACATTTTTCTTACTGATCCTTTATCATCTGTACACTAAACACAAGTTGTTTAGTGTAAGCAACATAAGCAACAACAAGATTTAATTGTTTAAAAAAGGTTAATGTAAATAACAGATCATTCACATGAGTTTCAAGGCAAAACATCATGTCTCATTTTAAGTCTGCTTTGAGTATAACTCCTTCAGCTTTTATAGCAAGATGGTTCATATCTTCTATAAGTCTGTTGTGGAGAGTGTGATATCTTCCTCCATCATCTGCTGGGACAAAAGCCTCACAAGCTAATGAAAAAAGGCCAGATCTGTTGTAGAAACTTCACCAGAACCTCTGGAGATTATTTCACTAAGAAGCATTCTTAATAAATGATATATCATGGACAACAGTAAGCATCATCTTCAGAAGATTTCAAAAGAAAAAAAATTTAGTTCTGTAAGAGGCTTCTCCAGACCAGGACAGAATTTCCTTCCTGCCTACAGCTATTAACACCTAAAACGACTCTAGGAAAAAAACATAAACAAAAGTTACTGAAGCATTTAATTTTTCTTTGGGATTAATAAAGTATTTTTGAACTGACTTAATTTGAATGTCATACACGTCCAATTCTTTCATTTTTGCTGGCAGAAAGCCAGATGAGAACCCATGGCCTTATTTACACGCAATGTACACTTTCGTTGTTATTAAAGACTGTTAGTGTCTGTTATGCCTGCCCAAAGACGTGGAATTTCTATCTTACAAAAACTTGCTGTCCAACTTGAAGAAGCACATCGAGGTAACTTCTTATGAAATGGTTATAATCTTCCTGTTTCAGTAACCATAGCTTGGTCACTAGGAACTATTGTGAAATCTTGAGCATAACGTAGTGGGTTTACCTCTTCCTTTAGGTTAACTAAGCCTGGTTTATCACTTAACCATGTTCTCAGTATGTAGCCCCTGGTCTAAATTTTGCCTGCACTTGGTTGTGTACAATATGAAGTGTATAGCACTGACCTTACTTGAAGAAGTAAAACTGAAGGCTTACAAAAAGGTTGTTTTTTTCTGTCTAAACTTGGTCTAAATTTCTCCTGTAATTCTCCTGAATTTTACTTTCAAAGTTCACCAAAATATAAAAAAATGTCATTCAAACAGCATTTGCCTAATTTTTTTTACTTTTTACTTATACTTTTCATTACATTACTTGAGTACATCTATTATTACAGTAATTTACATACTTAAGTACAAGACATTTCAGATACTTAAAGACTTTAACTCAATTAAACCTTTCAGTCTCTTATTTGGACTTTTCCCAAAATCATATTTCGGAGAGGTACCTATACTTTTACTTGACTCTGAGATTTCAGTAATTTATACAACACTGGTTTTAGACATTTTTTTTTTTTGTTACCCCCAACTTTTAGTTTAATGGCTGCACACTCTTTTAAAACATGAAGGCCCTTGGATTACTAAAACCTTATAAAACAGGGGTCTATAACTGCTCTGTTCTATAACCTATATATGTATCATTGCTCCAGGTACCCTGAATCATATTAGTGACCTGTTACCTTTACCAAACTTGATGGTCTGCAGAAGAGATAACAATTTAAATCAGCTGTGTTAAGGCAGTGATGCACCTAAAATTTACCGGGAAGTACCTAGTGGCCTGATTTTAAAACCTCTGGCATACATTATACAAACCGTTCTAACAATAAACATTTCATAAAATGGTTTAGTCATCTAAAAATAACACAATAATTAACACTGATTTCATCACTCTCTACTAATAACATTTACCATACATCAGACATCTGTAAACAAAACAGTACAAGGGCAATTTCTCAATCTTTATCAATAGCACCATACATGGATTTACAACCATTTTCCTCCCATATTTTGTATTGTTTAAATTCTTTAAGACAGTTTGTGCATTCAGTGTCATTCTTTTGCATAGTATTATAAACAAAATTTTAGAGATTTCTTTCTTCTATAAAAAATAGAAGAAAAAAATGATTGTGGAATTAAAAGAATGTGTCCTGTGAGTTATTCAGAAAATAATCTTTATTGCTGGTAGACAGCATGAGTACTTCTCATACAGTGAGTGTTTTTTGACATGGGTCAGGGTTTTTTAAAGTGCTTCATTACAAGAAAAGACCAGACACACGTTTTGTTTTTTTGTCTCGCTGATTGCCCTGTTTTTCCCAGACGTTTCCAAATAATAAAAACGTGCAAACAAAGCATGTTTTGCAATCTGCTTGTCACAAAAAAACCCTGCTTGTTCATTTTCAGAATATTTTACTTTGTCAGTGGGACACTCTATTTGCAGCATTTAGGACAGAGAAGAAGTAATTTCCTGCTCCTCTCCTGGTAAAGTACCGCCGACACATATTTTTTGCTGTAATTGAATTGGATGTCTTGGAGCAAGGACAGATGTAAGATTCTGCCTGCTTCTTTTTAAACCATTATTTCTCTGTTTGACTTTCAGATTTCATAAATTGTAAATTAGGAACTGAACTGGTTTCACAGCCATGCACGCAGGTGCCTAGTAAATATTGCAGTTTGCTTTTGGATTAACCCTTTATTTCATTAGTTTATAGGTTTCATTTATTTAGACATTCTATGTCCAACCTTTGTCATTGGCAGTCATTATAAATATCTGTTTGAAATGTCCACATTAAGTTAACATCTTTCATTGGGAGTTTAGAAAATGCAGGAATAAATAGAAGCACTGACAGTTTACACCTGTCACCTGCTATCCAGAGACTGGTAGAGAACAAGACAGACAGCACAAGAAAAGGAAAGATGTTGCAAAGTGGGTTGGGATAACAGATTTATTATGACAGGCAGTGATAGGCACAAGATCAGAGACAGACGGTAAGAGACTTTTAAAAGATGTCAGACTTGGAGCAGATGTGGAGATTTCAGGTGGCAGAATTATTTTTTTTAGAAGAGCAGAAAAAATTTTTCTGACGAGTGGATTGACTCAATGTTTTTATCTTCCAGCATTTTTTATATCAGAGGGAAAAAAACGATTGAGAAAAAGAGGATATACTCGCCACTTTAATTTTCTGGGCACTTGGATAAGTAACATATGCTCATCATTAGCAGCTTGAGTACTTGGAAAAACTAGATTTCTCCAGAAGTTGGCAGACAAACACAGAGGTAAGTTAAGAGATTACTTATTTCTATACATTACATAAAGACCAAAAATATACTGTTGCTAAATGTTCCGTCACTAAATAAGTCTTTACTCCTTTATCTATCAGAAACCCTCATGTTAGTAGGATTTTTTATTTTAGAAGTTGAGAATAGCTGCCCCTTATACAGCAAGAGGCTAAGTTCACGAATAACTGTAGGAAATGGATTGAATATATAACTATGCTCTACTTTAAATCAAAAATAGAAGATGTTTTATTACCTTCCTAAAGGGTAAAAAAGTAAATAGTGGTGGGCATAGATACATTTTTTTTAATCTAGATTAATCTCACTGTAATCTTGGAATTAATCTAGATTAAAAAGGCTCTTTTGAATCAAGTCAAAGAGCTTTATGAATCAGAATCAGAACTACTGTATTAATCCCTGCAGGAAAGATATGTCTTGCAGTGCAACCGTTTACAGAAAAGAGGAAAATAAGATTCTAAGTACAAATAAGATACAAGAATAAAATAAGATAATGATAAGAAAAAAATATGATAACGGTAAGAATAAAATAAGATAAGGATGATATGTGTGTGCTACCTAAATAAGAGTAAACATAAGTCTTTGAAAAGGTTTCTTAAGCCAGGTGGCGCGTTAGACCAGGGGCTCATCTCCTGTTTCCATAATACATCACAGACTGCTTTAGAAAGCTTTTCTACTAGGATAACTGGTTATGAAAATAAATGATATTCAATAAGATCTATTTGTGTTTAATAAGCGTTTATTTAGATAAACATTATTCTGACCTGTAGGCCTACATAATAGGTCATGATGAACTGTTTACATTCAGAAGTTGTGTCAGTCAGTCCAAGCCCTGTTTCTCCTTTCTCCACCGCTGACTCAGGCAGTCATTGTAATGTCCTGTGAGGCTGGAGTATCTGCAAGGGCTGCTGGGTAATGTCACGATGGGGAACACATCACCATTTTACCCTAGTTTTGTGTTAATGAGAGTTGTTTATTTCTGTGGTCTGTTCATGCTAAGCTAAGTTTATATTCTGGAGGTCGCAGTTGTAAGTGTTAGCATTGGCATAATCGGGAGAATGTTTCACCAGTTGCACATAAGGGAAAAAGCATTTCCTGGTTTCAGCTTGACCTTGGTTTCAGTGTGAGTTACGTACCTGCTAGCGAACACGCTACAATATCAAGGTGAAAGTCATCATTATTATTAGTATAGGGAAAGCGGCTGGATAAGCTGATCGGGAATGCCAGCTCTGTGATTGGATGCCCTCTGGACTCAGTGCAGGAGGTGTGAAAGAAAAGGATCCTAACTAAATTAACATCTCTGGTAGATAATGTCTTCCACCGTGTGCATGAAGCTGGTGCTGAACTGGAGAGCTCCTTCAGTGACAGACTGCTGCACCCTGAATGCACCAGGGAGCGTTATCACAGATCCTTCCTCCCTGCAGCTGTATTTCTCTATAACCACTGTTCTCAACAACCTTTAATAAGTTGTTACATTCATGCTGATTTTGCACAGTTTCTATCTTAGTCAGTTAAGTAACATGTTGCTGTCATTTTGCATATCTCTGATGTCGTTGCTATTTTCAAATGTCCATAGCTGTATATTGGTTATTTATTCTCCAGGTGCACAGTTTTATATTGTTAAAACACTTTAAAGTACAGTATGTTGGGTTTTAAATCTTCACTATTATGTTATTCTTATACATTTTTCTAAGGTCTATATTTGTGTGACCATTTTTTTCTATATTTTTTTTGCTGCTGTAAACAATAGAATTTCCCCATTGTGGGACAATAAAGGGACTTTCTATTCTATTCCAGTATAGACCCAGCTCCCATTCCAACTTTGAGAACAGATTAACAGCTGTATTTTGTTTATCGCCAGATAAGAGTCTGGCGTTAACGTAGCACGTTAACGCTAATAACAGCCCACCACTAATTTAAAATGATATAGTAACAGGTACCTATCCAGGGAGTACCGCGCCTCTCTCCCATAAACAGCTGGAAATAGAGGCAGCTCCCCTTGCAACCCAAGCAGGGATAAGCATGACAAAAATTGATGGATGGCTGGATGGATAGTAGCAGGTGTTGCCATATTTATGCATTAATGTCTGAAGTTCCAAATATTATTTATCCATTTTATAAAGAAAACCTTTATAAATAAAATTTAATACAATAAAAAAAGGAAAAATAGAATTCAATCTAACCCTTTACATCAAAGTTTTTCTTCTTTATGTCGTATAACAGTATACCAACTTTGCGTCTGAAAATATTGTATTTTGTTTCAAAGGAAATCTGTGCCAATGGGACATTTATAGCTTCTCTCTCCATCAGGGGCTCAAAGTCCATCATCTCAGATGTTGTTGGTGGTACCTCAGACACATTTTAATCATCTCTAAGACTTTGAAACTCTCCCCTATTCTTCATACCCTCTCATAAGAATTATCTAAAATATTTTTCATTTATATATAAGGAATTTGCTAAGCATGTTTTATGTTTCTGTGTTTCAAATTGTTTTTGCCATTGTGAAGAACTTTGTGATATCAATGTCTTTGAAATCTGCTATATATGTGTTCATGATGGTATTTATACATATTTACTAACCCTCACTGCAAAAGTGAACTGTTACGTTGTTAATAAAACCAGATTTAAACAGATGGAGGGTTCATTGTCATCATCTAGTCATGGTTTAGATTTTCAACTGAAATTGTGTAAAAAATTTTGGAACGAGCTTAGATTTTTTATCTGTTTTTCTTGGACATTTGTCATGTGATCTACGGAGTGGGACTGCCTCTAATTCAATCTAGTCAGTCACACTGCCTCCTATTTTTCCTCTCTGCAGCTGCTTTCGTCTCCTGCTGCTTTCTGTTAATGGAGATATCACCTCCCTCTCCCCGTCCTCCCTATGTTCTGTCTTTGTTGTCCTTTTCCATCCACTCCACTTTCACTTGACTTCCTTCAAATCCTTCAGCTGTGCTTCTTCATTTGTGCACACACTGAGACTAATCGACACTAACCCATCACAGAGAACACTCTGCGACTTATTTTTCTGCAGAAACTAATCAGCCATTGTTGATTATCCATGACACGTTTCCTACCTCCCCTCCCTGTCACGATGTGCTAAGCAACAGAAAATAATTCCTAATGTAGAATAAAGTAGAAAATGAAGATCAGATAGAAAAACAAATAGGTTTATCAGTAAGTGTGACTTTAGAGAGCATTAAGACAGACTCATTTTCAACTTAATACTTCATTGCAGTGACTTTAAAATGCTTTTCCTTAAACGGCTGGCATTTAGAGGCTCATGGGTGTTGTTTACAGTAATATACAAACCAGAAACACCACGGTAGCGTGATCATGCTGCATTAAATCATATTTATATTCAGAAACTAATCAATCCTATTCAAAATTAATCTAAAGCTGTAATTCTTTACCTTTGCATAGAGCAATGTTACAAATAAAAGCAGCAGCATCAACTCTTAAAATACCGCCTTGACAAAAGCGATTATAACAACAATCCATGGAAAATGATAATCAGTTTAATCAAAACTAATTATATGATTAATCACAGTAAGATCGCCTGCTAATGATTTATTTAGAATAAAGAAACAAAAATCTAACTATTCAGATGTGAACACAAAATCTGCATTAAAAATTACTGCTAAGGGGGGAAGTTTCATGACTCTTGTAAAAACTTTCAAAACTTTGTGTATAGAGTAAATAAAGGTTTTCAATTCATCTAACATATTAGTCCAAGGAAATGGATTTTTGATTCAAATTGCCACTTAATCTGAGAAAGCAAAGGGAAAGCAAAGTTTGGAAAGCACAAGCTTTCAGCAGCAGAACTTCTACTAAACAAAGGACTGACAAATGCAACAAATATAGAATTTAGTCTCAAAGAACTTGCAAGACCTGACATAGTTGTGTAGGTTGGACCCACTCTGTTTTTAGCTTTGCTGAAGGTGAAGTTTTGGCTCAAACAGTCTTTGGTTGTGACTTACTGTAGGTCTTAAAGGTCTCTTGGCGTTTTTTCCATTTCCATTTCATGATGGTCTTGGACAAAAAGACATTAGAGTGTCACAGCGAAACCAATCTCTACCAATATGAGCTGAAAGGTCACCTATTGAAGAAGAAACCATTAGGTTAGCATTTTTTACAGTTCTTTCTTAGTCAATCTCCTGGGACTCAGCCCTTCTTATGGCATTGTTTGTTGCTTGGAGAAGAGGCAAAACCAGACAGTGATCAGCCAATCCATGGCAGATTTGAGGTATACTGAGAAATAATCATATTGGACAGCCAATAAACAAGGATTGGTACTTCTAATTTTTTAAACCACATTCTTTAGATTCAAAAGACTAAACAATGGCAACAATCTCTTGATGTAACCAATGTCCTAACTGGGACACCCTTTAATAAATAGATATTCAAGACTTGACCTTTGTTAAATAAGAAGTTACATTAGAAAAAAAAACTTTGAAAGGATCTGAAAAAGATAAGTTAAAATAGAATAAGACTAAAGAACCTTACTGACATTAAACAGCACAGACAGGCCACTCAATACACAGAAGATTAGAAGAAGCTGCACTGCTGAAGGTAACATCTATGACCAAACTCTATTATTCTGAAAAAAAAAAAAATGTCTTAAACTAAAATGTAGTCTGATATTTGTTTTCAGCCTGTGAAAGGCTTTGGGACTCTGTAGTGTGGTTACTGGACTCATACCCTACAGTAAATTGTGTGTTAGATTAATATAGAGCAAAAATCTGTTATTATCTCTCGTTTTGAATGCTAATAACAGATATTCCGCATTCCAGAATCTGTAACATTTTATGTGACAGTTCTACCTTTTCTCCTCTGTGCAGATTTTTTACTCACACGTATGACATTGGAAAATACACTGCCTATTCTCTACTCTGCATATTCACTCTTTTTTAACGCATTCTCCGTACTTCTAGTTTTACCTTTTTCCTGGGGCTATTTTTTCCTTATATTTTTATTATTTATGACCATGGCCATCTAGTCTAAAACACATTCATGCATCTGAACATCATGTCCTAAGGCACCTCTGAATAATGTCATGCAGAAGTTGTTTTTCCCGTAGGCTTATAGACTGAGTGATGCTACCTAGAAGTATGGGATGCCAATTATACACAGCAGCATTTCTCCTTTGTCTATGTCTGTTTTTTATGTAGTCAGCAGGAAAGAAAGGATGAAATGTGTTCCATGTGTCGCATCACAATTATGGCCCATCTGTGTCTCAAACCCTGCCTTTCAGATCTGAAAGCTAGCTGTGTACACTGGACAATGTGCAGGCCCAGATTAACATTCTAAAAGCTAATTGTCTTCACAACTGGGGGCTTTAAGTCTCTTAGTTGGTGGTGATCAGAGTTTATGGAGCTTTTAATTTGTTTTAAGGAGAAGAATCACGCTTAATAAGTTAGCATTATCTGCAAATCTTGCAATACAGAAGAAGGGGATCTGTGTGGGAAGAATTGATGTAGTGGGAATAAATCGGTAGTTTATCTATCTTAGATCTGCCTAAAGGGAACCTTATTGAAGTGTTGATTGTGCTTATTTTTACACCACTAACTGGATCTTTCATTGAAGCAGTGGGGCTGTAAGCTCTCATGGCTCTTATAGAAAGATGCTGTTTCCTTATCTGAGAGTTATTTTTATGCGTGAACTGATTTTTCTCCAAGTGATTCTCTTGAGACATTTAAATGTTGCATTATTAGTTCTACAAATTAATTTAGCTAACCCACTCACCAAGGCCAATGTGGTGCGTGAAGAAGTTTATGGGTAAAGCCTTTTCATGTGTTAGATCAGTTCTTCATTCACTGACTGAGGTTTTTAATGACATCTTGTCAGGGGGTTCTGCTGATTGCTTTTCTATTTAGCAGACTCAGAGCTACAACACTGGTAAATTGCTCTTTCCCCTGGCCTCTTGATAAGAACTTACTTCAGCTGTTAAATGCGTTTCAGTCATTGGATATTTAATGTTGCATTACGTTGAACACCACATTATGATCATTAACGGTTCTTGATAAAGTGAACATATATTGCCTTTATACAATTTGAACTGTTTCACATCGTTGCTATAAGATTCTCTGTAGTGCGTTAGTGTATAGTGATAGAAAAATGAGACATTAAATACATTTTACTTTTAAACCCCTAAATGAAATCCAATTTATAATTCTTGCTTTCGAAGCCAAATATCTAAGAAAGCAGATTTCTTGTTTTCTAAATTGGTCTACAGCAGCATTAAGATGAAGCAACATATTAGAAAGGCTATGCAGAAAGCTGTGGTGAGGTCTAAAGCAGGTTTAGGGTTAGAATATAAACAGTTTAACGAGCTTTAAACATCTTAAAGACAACTGTTCAATCTATGATCAGAAAATGGAAAGAGTATGGCATAACTGCATTATCAATAAGACATAGATTTCCACCTAAACTGACAGATCATCAAGGTGATTAATAACCAAAGCCAAAACCAGCCAAAAGGTCCATGTTGCTACTCTGCATCAGCATAGATAACACCATCCCCATCATGATGTATGATGCTGCAGAGATACTTCGCATTCTACAAAGAAAAGGAACCTGGTAAGATGGAAAAAGCTTAATATTGGGCCATATTGGAAGAGCATATTTTTCAAAAGACTGTGCCCAGGGTAGGAGGGGGGTCCATTGGAGATTCACTAGCTGGACAACATCTCTAAATAAAAGGCAAATGCAACAATGAAAGGATTTTTATCAAAGTATCTCAATAAATTTAAATGGTTCAGAAAAGGCCCAAATTACAGATACGATTCTAAAATGTATTTTCTTAGATATGTTTGTGATCTACAGTAAGTCAATTGGTGTGGTTTAAAAAATAAGAATGATTAAAAATTATTCATATTTAGATTTTTAAAACTTAAAAACTCCAATACCCATATCCACCTGAATTCAAATACACTCCACACTTTAAATTATTATCTGAAAAAAATGAATACATAAAAATAATAATCAACTATGCTTCATCTTCATGGGTGAGGTGGGAGCATTCCTGTATGGCTGGTGGTCTGTTTCAGGTCCAACCACCTGGTGTAGCATTGTTTTTGTTTCTAGCCCATAAAACACTGCACAGCATATAGCAATTGAAGAGAAGGAATAAAACATTGGCGTCATTGATGCTTAATCACCCCACACAACTGCAGTTGACTCCCCCCCCCAAAAAAGAGAACAAAAGAGAAATGAGTGGCTAAGTTAGCAAAGATACTGAAAATCAAGGAGGAAGAGGTGATTGAAGCAGAGAAAGTTTGTGTTTGATGCAACTGGTGCGCAAAATGAACCAAGTTTTTGCAGCAGAGGCAAGGTCAGTGAGGATAGGGCCAGCCAGGAGGAGCAGCTCACCGAATAGCAAGACTACAGCAGGTTAGCAGAAAATAGTCCTATCATCATAGTCCTATCATGTTCCAATAGTCCTATCAGCAATGTTAAACCATATAAGTACTAAATCGGCTTTATCAATTACATTAAAGTAAACCTGTGTGTGTAGTGATTTCCTTATTTTATTTTATGTATTTTGTTTGATTTAGACTGCCTTTATCTATATTTATCACTTCTGCTGTTGTCCTCATAAGTAGGCCAGTGTCAGCTGTGGTGATGGAGTTGATGCAAAGGAATGGGGATAAAGTGTTAGGAGTGGGGAGGAGGAGAATGAGAAAATAGATCAGGATGGACAGGATGGGAAGAAGGAGATGGAGATGGAAGAGGATGAGGAGGAGAAGAAGCAGGAAGGTTGAGCAGGAACAAAACAGTGCTAGGTGGAGGTTCAGTGTGCAGGAGGACTGGACTGGAAATAGACCTTCCCATTAAATAATATTAATCTCCTAAAATCTAAAGATTTTAGTCCAGCATGTAACCTTTTGAAATCTGAAAAAAAGGGTAAAACATGATTATTTTCCAGGCCATTAAGTCCACTTTGCTCAAACAATGATGGATGGTGTGACCTGACACTGAGCTTCAAGTTCACATTTAATCTTTTTAGAATTTTTTTGCAGCTCTTTTGTCAACATTCGTATTATCCATCTCTCTGATTTGACATCAGTTTTCCTCCTACAGTGACGTCCATTTAGGTTGGCTTCGGACCCATGGATCTTACATTTTTTAATAATATCTTCAACTGCAGTCAAAGGAACATCAAGCTACTTGGAGATGATCTAATAGGCTTTACCTTTAACATGCTTGTCTATATATTTTTTTCTTATCTCCTGAGTACACTCTTTCCTCTGGTTCATGTTGAGTGTGGTCCACACTATATGACCAAACATTTCAGTGACTACCTGTATTCTTATTTACAGTGTAGGCCCACTGACTGATTACAAGATTGTAGACACACATTATGCAAATTAGTGAACAAACATTGGTTAAATATGTTCTACCTTCATTTTTTTTATGTTTTTTTTTTATCATCCCGTTGAAGCATGTTTGAAAAGCAACATCAGATTTTTTTTGTCAATTACTTTTGTCAGATTCAATTAATCTATGTGACAATTGCAGGTTTTCCTTTCATTAAACGAGGGGTGTAATAAATTTTGCTTAAAAAAAGCTTTTTTACAATACAAATAAAGTGTTCACATTACAATTCTGGTTCCACGTGTGAACGAATTAAAGGCTTCTACAAACCACGCTAAGGATGAATTTCAGCCTCAACCTACTCCTGATCATGTTCCTTCCTCCTCCTGACTTTAAACAGTACTTATTTATGTTGGTTCATCATAAGTAAGTGCTGACAACTTATATTCTAGTTTGTTATAATGATAAAGGAAGTAGTGTGAATACTTTCGTAAGCCAGTGTTGCTATTATGATGGTCTCTGCAACTATTCACGGTTTTGGAGATTTTATATAGAAAACAGAATATGTATTATGATTAAAAGCGTACAGTCATACTGTTTGTTTATTGTCAGAAAATTATCATTCGCCTTTATCGCCAAACTATAAAATACTATATGTCTATTGTTATAAAATTCGGGATTTTATTGCTAAGTATAATTAATTTACCAGCTTTCAACTTTTGTTCCAGCTGTAAAAAATAATGAATGCCCACAAAATGTCTATAATTAACCATCTGTATGGTGCTGTAGTCATTTATGTTTCTTTCTGACAGCAAACACAAACTTCTAATGAGTAAAACTAAGAATGTTGTCAGTGTAGAAACTTAGACTAAGTGTGCCCATCATATCTGAGCTCAAACCGCTACACAGAAAGTTCTTTTAGCTCTTAAGCTGCCATCTATTACTCTTAGAAGCATGTGATATGAGGTGGTGATCACCACTGAAGCTATTATCACCTTCTAAACAGAACAACAGGCTGTGGCTCATCATCAGCATGTTCAGTCTTAACGAAACATAAAAACACTTTTCTTATGTTATCCATTGGTTCAAAGGCAAGAGAAAGTTTTTTGTTTGCCTTAAAAGAAGGAAAATATATTCTGTAATTTTTGATAAACCTTATGGTATTAAGGGAACGCTTCTTTTGACAGGGTAAGATAATTAGTCTTTAAATGTTTTGTGAGGAAAAAAGTTTCAAACATTTGTGTAAAATGAGCAGGCGTTTAATTAGAAATAATTGGAAACAAGCCTATACTTGTTGTCTTTAATGAAGTTTGTGTTGAGGTGGCAGGAAAGGACATTTTATCTCGTGTGAAGGAAATTGCATAGACTAAAGAGGAAACGATTTTTTTATATATACTAGCAAGTGTTTTGGTTTCCAAGGTAGTACACAGCACAATATTCCTCTAGAGAAGTGTCTGTAGATGTCTAGTTGGATCCAGGGAAATTATTTAAAAGTCAGATAAAATATAGCATTACCCTGAAGACGGCTGACCCTTTGAAAACTAATAGTTACAAATTTAATTTGTATAGATCAGAAGTGAACTGTTCAGACTGCAGTGAAAAGTTGGATATGAGTTGGATATAAGTTGGAACCGCCTGCTTTGTGAAAAAACCTTATTGTGGTGGAAATAGTGGTGGAGATATCAGTGAAGTGGCGGCCTGGGCACCTCACAAAAGCCGCCCACTGCATCCCAAAGGGATGGGTTAAATGCAGAGAGTTAATTTTGTTGCTCTGTGCTTGTGAAAGTGTAATGACAATAAAAAAGCTGGAAAACAATAAACACTGAAAGCAGGGGTATCTGTACTTCATTAATGCTCTCACTTGTATTCACATAATCATTTGCTATTCCAATGTAGCACAATGTAAATCCTAATTTTAGAGTAAAACAGAGATAACAAACTAGAGTCAAATAGAGATAGACTTGTATATCACCAGATGATATCACCGAAAGTGGGACCTTTTTGGTATTGGTACATACATTAATTTGCAGATTCCTTAGTGCATTAAGCAGCCATGCTTTGAGATTTCTTAAGGCATATGAATTATCACTGCACTTGCTATCCATTGTTAATGTTTTATTTGATTTGTTAAGAAATGTTTCTTTTTTGAGACCTGTGTAACATTTCTTACCATTGTCATTTTTTGTTCTGTAAATGGAGTAGGAAAAAGCAATATCAAGTAAAAAAAATCTGACCCCAGAAATTGGTGAGACTGATGTCAAAATATGACTTTTGTGTCTTAGGCATAAAGGTTGTGGGTTTGAAACTCAGACTGCTCCTGAGCAAGACCCTAACCCCAAACTGATACTTAGGGTGGCAACGCACTACTCCCTAAGGGATGGGTTTAATGCAGAGGATGAATTTTTCAACTGCAAGACCAAATGGGTCTTTTTGTTCCCTGACTGACATTTCCTCCCAAAATAAACAAAATGTCCCCATACCGTGGTGTTTCTCCGTGGAGATAGTATGTTAAGGGGCAGGGCCGGATTAAGAGTGGAAGGGCCCTTTGCCACAAAGTGTCTGACCCCTCACCCCCCACAATAGGGGCTACAAATTAATTACAGTACAGTGTCTGATTTATGAAAGCTCTTTGTATTTGTGAAAATAGCATCTAGACTAGAACCTGACCGATAAACGATTTTGATCTGATATCTGATACATTTGCTGATATTCCAATATTGGCCGATATCGAATATTGGCAGATATCGAATATATATATATTGGCAATTATATAAAAAAATAATTAAAGATGGGCATACCAAGGATATAACGAATTCTCATGATAACCAAAAATATGATTCAAAACAAAGAAACATAAAAAAAGATTGAAATAAGCTACTTTACTTTATAAATACAATCAATTATTGTGGTGCTGATTTAGATATTGCCTCAAATCTGTGGTGTTTTTCTGCCTTGCTGGTGCTGGAGTCCTTACTAACTTTAACTCTGCAGATGCTGCATCCAACAGCTGGTAAATCCTTCATAAACTTGTCCACACCTTACAATTTTCCTTTGTCTGTAAAATGAACATATATACATTTAGAGTATTTTGCTAATTTGATTTAACTTCTACAGATGCATTTAACAGCATTTAACAATGAAAACAAGTGGCTGCATACAGCTTAAAGTGAATACACACAGACTAATGGAAGACATTGTGTATCTGATTCATTTTTAAAAGATTAATTAATTCACAAAAACTCCTTAGAAATATAAAAATGTCATATTTGCAAGCAACTAAAGAGTTCCCTCCTTCACTACTCAGGTGAAATACTCAAAGTACTTCAATTACTCCCTTTTTTTTTTTTGTATTCTCGGTTCTATTTTGTTCTCGTGTATTCACTACTAACTCTTCCAAATCTTTGCTGTCTTGCATGCATTACAGCAAGCAATGTTATAATGGCTGTCCTTCAATAACCATTTTCATCTGGACACTATTTTTTAAAGCTCTAGTTAGTCAAAGCTTTTTCATCCGGTGTGTTGTGGTGCCTTTCTGAGGCCTCCCAGATTTGGCCAGCGCCAGCTGCTTCTTTAAAATACACGGCTGTTCTATTTTTGCACATATTTTCTATTTGCTGCAGAGATCCCTCATCCATCTGAAGCAGAATGGATTTCAATCAGGAACTCAGTTGGTGAAATGCAAAGTAGATCTTTTTAACAAGTAAAAGACTACCTCTGCAGACTTTCACATTTTAGGGACTTTTATGTCACAAACGAATATAAATGTTAAACAAAAATATGCATAAAGGGCTTTCATTGAGCTGTTTCAAAAAGTCAGGAAGCTCAAGGGTGTGAACACTTTTCCAAGGCACTGTGGTAAGGTCCTGCAGACAGAGAGCCTTTCATCTCCAACTGCCTTCCATTATTATCTTCCACTCTTGACCCAATATCCATCGTATCCTGTCCTCTTTGCTGTTACTCTTATCACATACCCTTTCTTCTCTTTCTGCTTTCATTTGCTTGTGTCATCTGGTGCACATTTTGCTCTCTGTTCTCCTTTTTCGCATTCTGCTGAGAAGCAGTCTGATACTGAATATGAGAGGGTTAAAGTGCACGTACGTGTGTGCACGCTTGTGGAGGTTTAATTACAGCTCATTCTACCAGGGCACAGAGAGGTCACTGTAGATTTACACCTGCTCTATCTGCTCCATCGCTGGTCGATGGAGGTTTTGTCATTATTCTTTTAAGACGCTAAATTATTGATGCACCCTGTTGGATAGTTTTACTCTTCCTTCTTAGTCCTGCCCATTGATACACTTTGCTTCTGTCAGCTTTGTTTCTTGTATCTTTATTAGTTTACATTTTCCTACTATTTCCCCTCGGTAACTGCTAGAGTCGAGGTATATTACAGAAAGCAAAGTTCTAGCATCTTATGACTACCTGCTTTATGGACATTTTGACCTAGAACCATGTTTTATATACCACTGAGTTTTAGATATCAAAAATGTCAAGTTCAAACTCAAAGACTTCTGTACTACAAAAATGCTGCAACCACCAAAATCTACTTTAATGTTACTTTTTTCATTGCTTTGCAAAGGTATTTATGAAATGCGTCAACATTTTTCACATTAAAAGAAACAGTTAAAAAAAACAAAAAAACAACATAAATTATTGCATGTTGAGTAAAAGAGAATAGAAAAAAAAGATATCCTGTCACACTGATATTCAGTGGAGAGGACTCAATAATACAAACAGGCAGGTAGTTAAGTAAGTAAGAAAGGTTGACAAATAAATTGTAGTTATTTGTGTAGAGATGGTTACTATTCACATTTGAACCGATACGGTACTGATGCCTGGAACTTGGAAATCGATGTCAATAAACGGCACTACCTGCTCACGATACTGTGCTAACATCATGTTAAAAAACTGGGCTTACTGACCTGAAGGAGATGAAGACGATGATGTGGCTACCAGGCGTTGCTGGCTGCAAATAACGAGTGGGCAAACGAGTTGAAGCCACAGATCTTACCTTGTCGTAAATCCTCCACTCTTCAGTCTTGAAAGGGGAAAAAAATACCCTCTCGTGGTTTTTAAAACTGGTAGACATTACCTCAATAGACTTTTACTTGTAATTTCCGTGAAAGGTGGTTCTACAAAGTATTGACTCATATAATGTTTTTGCTTTACAACATTGCCCTTCCATTTCACTATGATGTGAAAATTAAAAAGGTTTCAAAAATATAGGTACTTTTGTTTAGGGAATGTACTTGTCTTTTCCCATTCTTAAAAGTTACTTAAAAGCTGTTTGCAGCATTTATTAGTCTTTAACTTCCTAGTGTTTAGCCATTGGGTGTTGCTGTATCTAAGTATTAGAATTGTAGACATAGTTTGTTTGGTCATTCTTCTTTATTGCCACAGTCTGTAAAATAAATAGTTTTCTTATCAAATAAATGCTTAAAAGAAATGCGTAAGTAGAGTAGCAATGCAAAGTTGTAGGTCTGAGGGCACAGACTGTGCTCCCAAAATTAATAGATTATATCTGTTTCTGCGACAGGATCTTATTCTAGGCTGAACATGCAGTTATTTGATCCTAAACAAAGACACTAATGCTATTTACTAGAAAGCTTTGTCTTGTTTCCTTTTTTGTGTCTACATTACTGTCATATCTGATTGCATCGACTGCTGTGCTGGATTTGCTCTTAGAATGGTTGGTAAGTGGATTAGTCTTCTTCAATGTGCAGTCTTGTGCTCTAATGGCTGCAGATGTTTCGTATAATGGCCTCAGACAGAATGCATTTTGCAGCCAGAGGCACTTGTAGCCATTTAAAAAAAAAAAAACAGCTGCTATCATAATAGATATTATTAACCACAGTAGCAGCTTGGCTCAAGGGTTGAGATCATCTGCCTTGTCTGAGGCAATTTCCATCATTTTGGTGTAAACTGAAAAAAGACTGATGGAAAAAAGTGACTGACAGAAAAGTACTCTTTGACATTTAAAGGATTCAAAGTTTCTTAATACTGACCCGTTTTTTTCTCACAATAAGTCCACTGGTTTTTTTCTCACAATAAGTCCACTGGTATTCTGATGATTTTGTGATGAGCTCCAAGTCCGAGTTTGGGAAAACATCTTGCCACTGCTTCCTTTTTAAGATTTATGTTTGTTTATATTAAGACAGAAATGTAGTTTGATAGAGTGAATGATATTGTAGACGTAGTAGTAGCTAGATAGTGTAGGACAAAGATGTATGATTTCAGGATTTACAGGGGTATGTGCAGATGAAACCATTCTTCAAAACGTGACAGGAGAAGCTTATGAATAGCTTTAAATGAAAGGACAAGAATCTTAAAATCAATGCTAGGTTTAACAGATAGCCCATGGAATTGTTAGGGTCGAGAGGGTTCAGGTCACTATGCATGCAGTAAAGTACCAGTTGGGCTTTAAAGATAGACTTGTGGGGTATACTAGAGAGGAAAGGGTTAGAATAATCAATACAAGAGGTGACAGTGGGAGCAGCAACATAACTAGTTGTGAAAAATGGACAAAGGCAATACTTGACTAATTTAATATAGACAGGCTGTGAAAATTATTAATGTGTTTCTCAAAGGACAGTCGTCCAGTAGGGATAAAAAACAGACCTATGAATCAAGACTGGATTCCGTTTTTTTTTTTTTTTTTTTTTTTTTTAAAGACCTATGACATTTGGATTGAGTGGATTTGGAGGCAGCAAGAAAAAAAAACTGGATTTTATTTCCCCATTGAGTTTGAGAAAAATTGCTAGCAAACCTCAAGTAAACAGTGAAACATTCATGGAAATTAAATTCAGGTGTTGTATGAAGTACTGTATTCTTGTTAGCTAAGTTTATTGTCTTTTGCCAGGAATTTAGCTGACTATTTTTAGTTTTAAAAGAAGTCCAAATAAAGAGGAGCACAATACTTCGAGAACAGGATGGAAATTGAGCCTCCTTCAAACAAGAATACATGCCGTCATAGGGGCTTGAATGAATATGGGTTAGGAAGAAGGACAAATGGAGCAAAGAGCTGTGGTGCAGACAATGAGTTTGGGGACAGGCTTTAAAGATTTGCAAATAGTAGGTTTGGAGACAGAGAAAAACACATTTAAGTGTTAAATACACAATAAACATTCATTCAGCCAAAGGGCTTTTTAATCAGTGATTTCACCCCTATGACTCTTCACAAGTGAAGCCAGTTTCAGGTTTATTATTCATATTATCTGTGGTTTCAGCATTGTCTTCTGGTGTAATTTGACAGAGCCAGAGTAATTATGGGCTCTTGCTTCCTGCCCGTTCCCTCCTCCCACACACACTGGTTCGTCATACAGAAGGATGATGCCGCTGAATATATGAAGCCCGAATAGGCAATTTGAAACTTACTTCAGTAAATAAATATCCTGCTGTATAAATAATAAGTATTTGCTGTAGGACTTAGAAATTCTGCCAAAAATCTAAATAACTATTTTTGTTTTTCAACCAGTATTGGTATTGCAATTTAATCTTGATTATTTTTTTTCTTTTGCCACAAGCATTGAGATGTTTCAGGGCAGGGTTTCATTGTTTCATGATCTCGAAAGTGTTCTTGTCCAGAGTCAATTTTCGTAGGACTTTATTGTTACTGTGATTACTTCTACATGGATCTGCGTGGTAGCTGCACCTTTCTCTTTCCTTCTTTGTGGAAGCAAACCCACTTTTCTGCCAAAAGGGCTTGAGTGAGAATGTCAGTGTTTTAATCTGGCTTAATGAAATGTGATGAAAATGACTTTTATCTGGGACTTTAAAACTGCATTTCGTTACATTGTTATAATATTGCAAATGCAATCAATAGCCCAGCTTTTTTTTGTGGATTTCATTTGACCTTTAATATGCGTTGAGTGCCTACCCCTACCTACTACTGTATTATGTTTCTACCAATAATAATACGCTATGACTATCCTATCACTGTTGTCAGGTTATGCAAACTGATGTTTTAAATAAAAAAAAACACCTTAAATACAGTAAATAAATACAGAAGAAACATTTAATTTGTTTTTCTTAAATGCATGAATAAATGTTTTGTTTTAGGTCTTGAGTCTTGAGCCATTTTGTGAAATGATTTAAAACTGTATAGAAAGCGCAAGCTGTATTATGATTAACTTTACATATTCAGCTCTTCTAGATGGGCTTTTTCTTGTTTTATAGGTGCATACCTGTTTCACAGAGTTAAGTGCCATGATGTCAAAGTAGAATACTTAAGATGTATCATTAATGCAAATTGTGCTGGAGAAGCATCTTGAAAATGGTAGATTTACCCTATCGAGTAGATGCTTTCCCTGCAAACAGACTTTTTATTAGACACCTTGTGATCAACTACAACTCTGCTGTGTCATCCACCAACCAATTTCTTTGTGATAAATGTTGGATATTAAAACTGAAACAGAAAATGTGTGTAAAGCTAACTTTGTATGTGACACACAGAACTACCTAAAGACATCTTTAAGTACATTGGAAAATACTATAGTATGCATTATGAGTAGCTTGCAGAAGCACAAATAAAGAATTTCTTTGGTAGATGCAGTTTTTATAGTGTTGTGCGGCAGCTACCTTATTTTAATATTTTCTTGGTTTAAAAGAGTAGCTTTTACAAGATTGTTTCACTTCATTTCACCTCTACGTTTTTATGGAAATGTTCCTAACGCTGAAATGTAAATTGAGGAAGGCTGAAAGGATGAGGCAGATGCCCTACCAGCAATACAGAATAGAAGTGATGCACTTCTGAATGCACCACTGAATCCTCTATTACAAGAACAATATTACAGGTGTAGCCTAGAGATGTCTTCATTGCACTTTAAGACAGACCACTCTCCTCTTTCCACTCTCCAGCAGAGAAAACTCATGCTGAGTGTTGCAATGCTTCCCATCTACTCTATGTGCAAAATGGCTTGTATAATTTTTTTTTTACTCTATATTATCTGTTCTGCAGTCTCTCTGTGAAAAAAAACAATTCAGAAAGCGTTTATCTGAATAGGTATCAACTGTGAATGAGAAATAGAATTATTTTTATTGTTAAATCAATATTACTAAAATCAACCTTCACTTTTCATAATTTGTTTTTGTTTTTCACCATCACAAAAGGTCCACTAGTCATCTTGATCTTTAGCATTTTAGCAACTGAAAGTGATGTCATGGTTTGTGCATAAAATCCAGCTAGCTGGCCAAATATAATGCTGCCCAGCATAGTTCAATGCTCAAAACTGACATATTATAACCGAACACTGCATCTAAGAACTCCAAATGCAATATTGTAATTTATATGATTTTATGTACTATGACTATTTAACACTTTTACCGAAGTAAATAACAAGCCTTAAAAAATGGACAAAAAACTCCTTTAGATTATTGCTAAATTCCAACAGGAAACCTAAACATAGATGCTTTGTTTGCACTGCAGTTTGTGATGCTAAACTCCAAATTTTGTTGAAATGTGATTTTTTGTTTTGTTTTTACATTCTCATTCAATCTGGCATCAAACTTCAGTCTAAATGGCTCAGAGCCCCAAAGTCACCAGATGCATACAGGGACAATAATGTTACAGAGCACTGTTAATGGAAGAAATAAGTTATTCAACTGTTACTATGGTCCAGAAAGATTCCCGGGTTAGTATTTAAACTTTTGAACAACAAGAACTGGTTATATTATGACCTCCTCAAAACAATGTAAAGGAAGGTGAGAAAAAAACAGTGCATAACTATTAACGATGGCCTTTGGGGGAGCAGTGAGTACTAGTGCTGTAGAGAAATCTGAGTATCTCAGTAGAAAGCAGTTATCTTGGCAAACAATACTGTTCCTATTGCAAATATATATAATATTTAGCATGGCTAAATATTAATGATCCACACGCAAAAACAACATCCTCCACTATGTCTTAAAATAAGGAGTGCAACCTTAGTTCATGGCTTTATTTGAAAAAGGACATAAAGTTGAAACAGATTCTCTTCTCTATCTAAATCTCCCTGAAAACAGCTGTACAACATGTAATTACAAGAACACATAGAAACCATTTTAATTGAACGTAACAAAAAGAGAAAAAAATATTGAAAAATATTATTTTTTCAGCAGTGCTTGTCTTTGCTATCTTTGTTTCTAATTATGCCTGGAAAAAACCCTAACATATATGAAAATATATAGCTTCAAATTTCAATTGTGATACCAACTCAGTTACTACCATCACTGATATCTGCAGTTATTTTCTTTAATTTACCTTGTGGTTTTGTGGACATCATCATTTTGTTGTTGTTGTTGTTCTTAATCATATGCACTGATTGATGGCACTTATTTTTTTTTTATTTTGTTGTTCTTGTGACAATGACAATAAAGATAAAAGATAGGAAAAAAAGGAAAAAACCTGCGGTGGCAGGAAGTAAGAGAAATAAATAAAAAATGTTTGTGGAGCTTTCCTGTCTGCAAAGCTCTGCTGTAAAATCTCATAGAGAAAATCTGAGTTTTTCAATAATTATGGAGTAAAAAAGATTTTGTCATCACTTCAATCTCAGTCTTGATTCAAACCACAGTTTCCTGCACGAAAGTTAA
This sequence comes from Cyprinodon variegatus, assembly GCF_000732505.1. Classification (NCBI taxonomy): domain Eukaryota; kingdom Metazoa; phylum Chordata; class Actinopteri; order Cyprinodontiformes; family Cyprinodontidae; genus Cyprinodon; species Cyprinodon variegatus. The sequence goes on along the minus strand of NW_015150677.1, from coordinate 1,025,728 downwards.
GGACACATTCCAACAGAGAGGTTGACCTCACATATAATGCCATTATCTGTGTTTTACTGAGATGCCAGATCCCCGACATTTTGCCTTAAGCATAGAAATAAAGTGCAGCACAAATAAATCATCCTCGTCGTGTTATGAGGGATCTCTGGCAAATAGGTATTCGAGATAATTTGTTGAATCTGAAACCAGTGATGCTCAAAAGTTCCACTAATTCGACATAAAAAAAAAAACATCTAATTGTGCAGCATAAGGAGTTTTTCTTTTTTAACATATACAGGCTTCTCCAGTAAAGTGCACACCATTTATGATGCTGCTGTACCTAGATCAAGGTTTCTTAACCTTGGTCATCAGGGCCCATTATCCTACACATTACAACGTTGAATGTGGCTCCGATAAGGCAAAAAATATTGGATTCTGGTCACATTTGCCTGCTTTGTTAATGTATCTTGTGATTAACTCTTTTTTTTAATTGGCTATGTTTTTATTTTTTCAAAAGTATTTAAAAAACAGAACTTTGGGGTAATTAACAGGTAATTTAAATTGTCAAATCTGTTAAGATTCTACACATTCTGTCATATTAAAAATAACAACTTTTAATTTATTTAACCAGGATTGTGATAAACTAAAAGCAGTGCATAATTGTGATGTGGTTTCAATAGGATTTCACTGGAAGGGATCCAAAGTGTAAACAGGTATTTATAGGCAGTGTAATTGGTTAAGGAGTTTAATTCTGTAAACGATGCAACTTTTGGCACAAGATGAGAGAGATAAAGGCATCAGAAAACAGGATTCATCTGTGAGGAGTGAGCAAAATAGGCCGGTGTTCAAAAGGCACGGTTCAGGTAAAGACAATGGCTGTGTCCGAACGTCCGCCCTAATCACTATATAGGCCATTATATATTGATTACGCAATTTTAAATGAGTGTCCAAACATCCTGTGAATGAAAAAGTAGTAGATTCGAAATTTCCTACAATACACCTTAAAAAGTAGTGGTCATCGATGGTCACTGGACGAGCAGATTGCTTTGCACGAGCTCTCATTGCAAAGCATCATGGGATTTGTTGTAGTGGAGAAAAATAACAAAGATGGCACAGGCATAGTGCAGAGAGGCGAAGTTACCTGACTAATTGGGTGCAAATAGCTGTGATCCTCTGTCTGAACTTTTAGTTAACTGAGTTCACTATTAAGTCCACTATATAGTCCCTGATCTATAGAGTGATTGAGGGATTTAGGGGTTAGGGCAGACGTTTGGACACAACCAATGAGTACAGATTGGCACGAGCAGGTGGAAAGAATGAGGCTAATGAGTTATTAAAGGCAAGGTCTAAGTATGAATGTGCGCCCTAACCCCTAAACCCTCAAACACAATAGAGTGAGGATCAGTGCAATCAGATAACTAGCCGTTGAGAGAGATGACCACTACCTTTCACTCCCCGTTGTTCACGTGATTGCGGCTCCTCACATGGTGACTGTGCCATCTTTGTTCTCTGTGCCCCTTAAATAAATCCCATGATGTTTTGCAAGGAGATCTCTTGAAAATCATTCTGGGATATATCTGCTCATCTAGTCACCAGCAATCTGCACAACTTTTCCAGATGGATTTTGGGAAATTTTGGGTCCACTACTTTTTCATCTGTTAGACATTGCACATTCATATAAAATGATGTAACCCCTATATAGTGCCCAGGCGGTTGGGCATTAATTTAGACAGCCAAGGTTTGTTTATGAGGTTCTGTATGTTATATTAACACTAGACATTCAAAAATTACTAAATAATTTGTAAATATTGTGTAAGCTACATCTTTTGAAAGCAGCCCTGTTCTTTGCTATGTCTTGATAGCCACTGAGGGATAAAATGGGATAGTAGGACAAACCTCCCTGAAGTGTTATTCAAACAGATAAAAAACTTAAGAGATGGAGCTGTTTGGTGCATTTCAAATTAATGCCAGCTGGACGCCTCATCTGCTCACTGGCATTAGACAAAGAGATTCTCTTCAATGGATTAGAAGGCCAGGGTGTCATGCTTGCTCCCTGCAGAGAGCGACTCTTGGACACCATAGATACAGACTGTATGTGTGGATTCACCAAAGTACACATTATCCACATATGTTCGTGTGGCTTCAGCATACGCTCCTGTTTGTTTCCTGCTGTGAGGAAGTTTAATTTAGATTGGTATATATTACACTGGATTCAGTTAGGGTACGTTTTTACCAAACCGGACTTTACAAGTAAAGAATGTACTAGAGAGACAGGAGAGTTTAAAATATAGCTCAGGAACATGTGGACTGAGGAAAAGCCTGGGATCAGATGACCTACTGAGCTGCATGGGCAATTGTGGTGATGATCTGTTTTAATCTACAGTTTATCCACTCTTGAATTGTTTAATTTAAGTTCCCCATTTCTTAGAAAATGCACACAGCACAAAGAAAATGCAAAACAAAAAAACAAGAATTTACTGTGAGAAAAGTGTTGATGGTGGAGGAAGAGATGCAGAGGTCATAATACCGATATGAAAGCAGAAATGCATTTGTTCAGTGTCATATTGAGTTTTACCAAAGCAAATGTCTCAAAAACGCCAAACTAAGTGTTGTGGACAATAATCAGCGTGTAAAAGCTTTCTTTTGAAGTTTTATATTGATAACTTCTACAAAAATGTTGTTTTCCTCACACTTTTTTTGTTTCTATTTAAAAGATAACAAATAAATAACGATGTTTATCTCATTCTTTCTTCTCCTTTTACAGTCAACAAGCACAAGCCTTGGATAGAGACTTCCTACCATGGAGTGATTACAGAGAACATGGAGACAGTGCTGCTGGACCCTCCTCTAGTAGCTCTAGACAAGGATGCCCCAGTTCCTTATGCTGGTAGGAAATATAATAACTAATGGCAAAAATTCAGACATTCACAGTTCATCCAAACGGCAAACCCTTTTTTTATTCTTATTTTAACCAGTTCTACTTATACAGAAAGGAGCACATTCTTACACTTTCCTCACAACAACACACTCAGGACCTTGACAAGGATGCCACAGCTTTGAGTACGGGCAACTTCACACCACAGGACAAAAACAGATGATGCAGAAGTTCTCTGTACCTACTGTTTGTCATGGAGTGTGAATTCCATTTATCACATGCAGAAGTGTAAAACAAATTCTGCTGTTTTGTTTTTTCTTTTTTCAAAGAGAGAACATTTTTTTTCTCACCATGCAACAGAATGACTTTACGCATTCAGAAAAATATTCCACAGTGTATATAAGGAGTATTTTTACTATAAACCTTAGGAAACACAGTGTAGCTTTTTTCTTTTAGGGCAGAATTACTTTTTCATGACGCATGCTGCTGACAAGAGATACCCAGAGGAGCCATTTCGGATATATATGTGATAAATACATGGTTTATATTTTCACCAGCTTAATTATGTACTATACTCAGTAATTACTCACATGCTTTTGTAACTGCAAAATACATCAGGCACTGTTTTCTTTACCTTACAGCCAATGTGACTTATTGTCCCTCATGATTTGTCTGGCTGTGAAAGAGTTGGTCTCTCAGACATTTTGTCCATGGTTGCTTTGAAATAACTTTGCTGACCTAATGTTTTTTATTTTTATTTTCTGCCTGTTTTTTTTTTTTTTTTTTGCTTTTTAATATGCTAGAAGCGTCAGCTTTACTATATCTGCCATTACAGATATACAGTGTTTGTCAGAGGTAAGTTCACCCCTGGTTACATTTTCATTTGGAGCAATATCATAGCTCACATCATGTAAATTCAATCTAAAATGAAGTCTGTCTTGTTCCCAGTAACAACATAATGGTTGGTGTTTACTCGCACAAACTTACCCATGCCCATCATTCTGCTTTTTATTCAGTAATTTATAGTTTAACGATCAAAAATATGGCTGAATAGTGTGGACAGGATTTCTAGGCGCAGCAAAGGATCAGAGGAGGTCTGGTTTGGGAGCTGGCGGATTTGGCCCAGCTGGCTTCCCAGCTGGCTTGAGCTGGAGGAGGTGTCAGGAGAGAGGCAACTCTACAAGTCTCTGCTGGGACTGGGAGCATTGCTGTTCAATGCAGTTACTCAGTTTTCAAGACACTAAGTTAAAGTCTTCACTGTATATTTTTAGGGTGTTACTCTGTCGATAATGGAAGCATAGTGTGAATATTTGTTAATTAGAATACAAAAAAAAACTTCCAAGAAATACTATAAGTTGGAGCTTGGAGTGTGTGCAGACACACACACAAACAAACTTGTCTCAGTATCTTAGCAGGGCTTTTTCTCATTGTCTTCTTTCATTTCTACAGCCTAACCATGACCCTTACTCTAACCATAACCATTACGGGTTCATACGTAACCCTAACCCCAACCTTAACACAATCCACTTCTTAGTCCTAAATGTGACACCTGACCGCAAAACAGCAATTCCCAGTTTGGGGTCCAGGCATCGGGCCTCACAAAGAAAATTCGGTCCCCACAAGGTGTCATTTTCTGTAAAAATGGGTCAGACAATTCATTAAAAACAAGCGCACACACACCGTTAGTTAACTTATTCCTAAACCTAACCCGCAGAAGAGAAATAGACCTTTTCCTGATGAACCTGTAAGTCCCAACAAAGTTGCATCTTCCTGGGAAATTGCCATTACACAGTCCCCACAAGGTAAGAAATATAGGTACACACACTTACACACACTCACACATATATTGTGCTGACTTCCATTCATTTCTATGGGCTACCTTTCACCCTCAAACTAAACTCAATTCAAACTTTAGTCCCCTAGATTTTGTGTATGGTGTAATGATATCATTATAAGCTTTATCCAAATGTGACAACTTAATTTACTGTGTGTGCCTTTCAGAGAAGTTTTAAGAGGACGGTAGGGTTTTTGGTTAAAGGAAAAAGTTGTAGTAAGAAACTCTTAATGTCTTGAAGGAAAAAAACCTGTTGACAACTGATGTCTAAATTGCTATCCTGGTAAATTGGGTCTAAGTGCTGACATGAGTTGAAAACTCATTAGAACTGATAGGTCAGTCGCATTCACACTTTTCTTTTAATCTTTATCTTGTCTTTGTGTGTTTTTCATGCATTTTTGATTTTCCAAATTTATGTGTGAGATTTCAGTTTATATTCAGAGGGAAAATAGATCATGTGTAACTTGTTCGAAGAAAGCTTATTTTATTATTTCTACCGTTTAGTTAAGTTCTGTTAAACCCAGAAGCCGTGAAGATTTTAATGAGCAACATCTTTATCAAGAGTAGATATTACAATCTATTTTTCTTAGCACAAGTGGAAACACTGAAAAGCCTCTTCACATCTATTGTTTCTTTCCACTCAAATAGGCTTACAGTGATTTGCAGCACATTTCTTTGCCTGGTAAACAAATCTGTGATGCAGTGAATGTTTAATGACACCACAACAACCAGACTGACAAAGGGGGAAATTTATTTGCGATGCTTTTCTCTGTGATTAACATGTGGACTGTTTGCTTGAGAAGGTCAATGCTGGTGAGAAATCACCTGGGAGAAAAAAACAGAAGCTTCTGACTGGTGATATTTCTCTCGTTGAATGTTTTTTATTGCATGTGGTCTAATGAATGAAACCAACACAATAGCTTCCAAGGAGACTGAAAAAATGGCAGTAAAAGAGCAGATCCATTCCAATTTGTCTTCCTTGGCTTAGCCTGTATTTTGCACAAACACCTCCATCCGCTCTCCACCTCAACCCCACACAGTCTAACTATGCTGTCACATTTTTATCTGGATCTCTGCCCTCATTTATGCCATTCTTTACCAAACTGGCACCACACTCTTTCTTCCTGATTCCTACAGTCATTCTTCCTCCTCTCTATCTCCTCACATTGCTCCCAGCGTACCCATATTCAGCTAGTCACCTACATTATAGACACTCTCATGAATCCTGGTTTTGTTTTGTGCCGGAAAGGAGTGGTCTAGCCTTCTGGTCCTACATTAATTGCAAACTGGAGAACACAGATGAAAAATTTTAAGCACTTTCCTCAGCTGTTAGAAAGTGCTATAAAAAGGTTTTTGCCCAGATTTTGTAAGCTTTAAAATTGTGTTTAATATCTCTAAAAATATAAAAGCAAAGACAATTCAAGTAAACAGGAAAATGTAGGAATGGAAAATGCTTATTAAATTTACACGGCTTAGTGTAAAAAAGCTCCTTTCTAAATTGATAATTCAGAAATGATTTACCTTGCAAGCAAGATGAATTGCTATAGAAATTTGTGAATTAACAAACTCCTGAAAATACATCTTGCCAGAAGCTAATAGATGCATTAGCCTCAAATACAAATATAATACAAGCCAATGGAATTCAGTATATGATGACAATCAGAGGCAGGCTGAAGTAAGACAAACATGGCTGCTTCGGTTTTAGCAGGAATGTCGTCTAATTTTGTTTTTGAAAGATGAGCAAAATGACATGATTTCTACCTTTGTGGATGGGGATGATATTTGCGCGTTCCTCCCAACTGGATTTGGAAAGCCTTTCATTTATTGGTTAACGGCAAGTTGTGGAACAGATCAAGAATGTGATACATCACAGCTGCTACTTATGCTGTGAATAGCTAAAAGCTTGACACGAGAGGCAGGATCAACTTGGTGAATTATTCAATTAATTTGAAGAATTGTACTGCATGCACCTCACTTTTGTAAAACTTTCCATAGGAGCCTTTTCTGCAGGCCTCAAATGTACCAGTTAGGGAAAGTGTTTATGGTCAAGGGACTTCTGCCCCTTATCAGTGATCACAATGTCCGCTTGGTTGGCCACAACCCTTTTGTCTGTTTGTATCTAGAAGTCCCATATGATCTTAGATCTGTTATTCTCCACCACCTTGGTAGGTGGCTCCCATTTTGACCCGGTGCTACTTTTTTTTATTCTGCACAGATGTTTCTGTCCACTTTACAAGCCACTTGGTTTTGATGTTCTCTGTACCCCTTTCCTACCAGTACCTGCCACCCTGCTGTGAAATTGTGGATTATTTTTGGGACCTCTTTGCATAGTCTACTCCTGGGATCTTGCCTGCTATGGTAGATCTGGGCCTCTACCGCTCTGTTGCTCAAGGCCTGCTCCTGTGTTACCATGATCAGTGCTTCTGTGCTGTGCTTTAGTCTAGGCCCTTTCTAGCAATTGGTACGATTTGGTCATATCAGCAACTTTAGCTGTCGGTGGTACATTCCATGCAGGGGTTCCTGCGGTTCCTTTTCTTCCACTTTCCACTGTCTGACATTCACAGAGTGTTTCATCCTTTGGGGTCATCTTCCTTATCAATTCTTAGAGCCTGGTTGTTTCATCCTCAGTAGGGTTTATCACACCATTATAGAGAGAAGCTTCCATGTTTAAAAATATTTTTAAAAGCTCTCAAATCTATATAACTAATTAATCAAAACAAATATGTTTAAGAACCATGTGTTGACTCCCTTTGACTTCCCTAATTTTCAGTCATTTTTAACCCTTTCTATGCCCTAAGCCTGACAATAACGCTAAGTCTAACCGTTACCAGTGCATACCTCGCCCTAACCCTAAACTAAACCTAATTCACACTTAAGCCCTAAACCTAACTTTTGGCAAAAAAAAAAAAGCTTATGGGGACCACTTTACAACAACTGGTCCTCAGTTGGATGGTGAAATAACTCAAATTGCCAAACAGGAGCACACCCACCTACACATCCATATGTGTGAATGTAAATTTATACAGTACTGTAAGACAGCAGAATTACTAAGACTACATACAGTGGTGTTCTATGAAATTTTTTAATTCTCTGATATGTTCTTTTTTCTGCTTTCTCTTTCCTCTAAAAGCATTTTTCTCACTCCTTACCAAACATTTTTATGGATATCCTCCTTATGTTCTATCGCCTTTGGCTGTGTCTATCACTACTCCACCACAGCACATTTCACTTTGATGTAAACAACCAGCACTGGGCCTACAAACAGATGCACAAAGGTGTGTGGGTCGAGTAGTGCTGTGTGTACTGATAGTCTTTTCAATCAAAAGTAGCATGAGCAGTGGTGGCTTAGGACTTTAGGGGGCTACAAGGAGAACAGACAGTTTCATTTGCTTATTCTTTATCTCAAGGCCACAGTCAACATGCACAAATTCTCCCCATTCATCATGCTACCAGAAAAAATGTCCTGTGGTACATTGTTTCCTCTTGACTCACATGGGTCTGAAGAACAAAAGTAGTCTGAGAAGAAAGGGACAATGGATTGCTGAGGGAAACCATGGAGACAATGAGGCATTGCATATAAGTGGAGGATATCATAAGCAGCTACTTATTATTCCTGTAGTGTTTGTGTATGCAGTATATAATTTCCATCACGATTGTCGTTATTGTTATGAATTTGCTTTTGACCCTACATTATTTTCTCTCTGTACTAGAGGAGAAGATCATTACCTGAACTGACTAATCCAGACTCAGCTATAAACTAAAAATCAACAATAGTGGGTAATTTTCTTATAAACTTCTCTCAAACACCACCTCTTAAACAGGACCTAATATTTCTTCACATTTTTTCAGCATCAAATTAGAAAAAAAAAACAGGCCTAATTGGTGGGGTGGGAGTAAAGTTTTCCACCATGTATGCAATTAAGCCATTATTTTATAGTAACAGAGCTAAAGAGGCATTGGGGTACCCTTCCCTGGCAGATCCAATTTCCTGGTCTCTGGACTTTATCCCAAAACAGAGAAAAAACTGCCACAGGCACTTTGAAACAGGTAAGTTTTGAGATTAAATTGAAAATCAACTGAATTTAAGACTACAATCAAGCTGATGGTAGTCACTAGTTTTGGTATATTTACACACAAAAAACTTGACGAAACAGATACCACTAAAAAAATCTTTGTTGTTCATTGAGAATAAAAAATGTGTAACATCAAATTCCAAAAAAACAGATGAGTCAGACAGGAAGTTGGAAACAAAAAGTGGATACAGAAATACAAAAAAGGGGATCTGCTTGAAGAGACCCTACATACATTGAGTCTTGATTGCTAAATGGCACTTTTTGCGGACATGTAGGATGTGTGAAGCTGACCTAATGATTCTGCCTGCAGTTTTTTCTAGGTGTAGGACAACCAGGATTACCTCTCTCATGGGTGAACTCTGCTGTTGCAGCATGATCAAGCCAATATTTTGCACCTGTTCTGCTTTTAAACACTTTAGCTCCACAGGCAATGGATGCCAGATCACTGAAAGCTTTTTTGTAAGTAAAGGCCCAGCGTTAATAGGTGGTTGGTATAAGTCATACCATACTTCATCTGGCCAAGTTATATTGGTTGATTCTGGTAGTTGTGCTATGTCACTACAGTAGCAAACCTATTGAGCATTCATGTTTACTCAACTGGTGACTTAAAATCTTGGCTTTGCAACAGAAATGTATTGTGCTGGTTCCAGCGCACTGTCCTTTGTTCTGTTGGCACTTTCTAAAAAAGTCAACAAATTCATGCTCCACTTGCTACTTTGACCTTAAACAAACTGCACCTTCTGGCATCGTCTTCAGTTTGGTTTTATTGATCACATTTTATGACTGACAAATTAAAGATAGGAAAAACAGAAAGATGGTCACACCCACAAAATACAAACAAATAACATGAACATTCTTCATGGCAGACACAGCTGTCTCTTTAGTCAGGCTGCTACCACCTCGATTATTTTATAGAATTTTCAAACTTAGTTTTCTTGTGAATGCTCTTTGCACATTCCCAACATTTAAATGGTCAGATCTTCTTCAATTCTTTTTAGATTTTGACAAGTTTGACATCATTATACATCTTAGACTCTACTCTTTCAGGATCTTTTAATAATCAAAAATGTTCCCACCTACACTTGAGTTCCTGAGTTTGCCACAACCTGTCACAATTGTGTGGGGGAAAAAAACAAAAACAAAATTGATTTCATATTTAATAAGTGAGCATGTTATTGGTGATCTACAAATATTGCTAGTTCAAATGTTAAAATGTGCAAACAGGTTTGGCCTGCCCCAGTTACAGTAATTGAGCAAAAATGAGCTGTTCTTCCGGGTAGTTTGAGATTGGTTGTTAAAAAGACTTGGAGTTGGAGGTTTAAAAAAAAATGCAGGTAATGACAGTTATCCTGCTATGGACTGGTGACAAATAGACTGCTGGAGATAGGAAACAGCCCCACTATGACCCTGATGGATGAAGCAGGAGAAGATAGATGAATAGATGGATGGATGATTAATATTATCGATAGTGTGCTTTACATAAGCATATTAAAATTGTCAAAATAAAAATATTGTTTGATAAAACTTGTAAAAGCCTTCTTTAATCCCCTATTCAGGGAGGAGCCAAGGTCAGATTTACAGCTTGAGAATGCTGGATACGCCTCCAACTCCTTACATCACCTCCTTGACCCAAGTTGACCCATATACGTACTCACCCGAATATCAATTATAAGAAGACACCCTCTTTTAAGGACCAGTGTTTAGGAACAAAACAAAAAGACCAAGAAGAAAAAAAGACTGAAAAACCATGTTCATTGCTATTTTATATTCAGGTGCTAAGAATTTCATTGAAATAATATTAAATTGAAAGATTTGTGCAATGAAACAAAAAAGTAAAAAAAACACAGTGAAATCTTGCAATACTTCAACTAAAATGCAAACGGAACGTCTCAAAAATCTGCATGACTCATAAACATCCTCTGCCTTGCTGCACTCGCTGTTACTCCTACTCTCACCCTGCAGCCCTGCAATTTTTTGATAAGCTTTTCTTTAGCTGTTTGCATTTTTCTGGTCTTTTTGAACATGCCATCTTTTGACATTGCACTCCATAACTCCATATTCCTTTGCTGCCTGAAAGTTGATGCATCCATGAGTTGACCATCATTATTTAAAAAAATGCCGTCATAACTCTGTCTCAAATGTCCGCAAACCTGTCTGACTTTTGATCCACTCCGTTCTGCGAAGCGACTCTCCATTAGTATTATCCTCCTCATTTCTTGTCTGTTGTGATAGAAAGATGACCCCAGCCACAGTTTTCCTTCTCCATGAGGTCATTGGCTTTACAAAAAAATTGCGCCCTCTGCGGTTGCTTTTGTGTAGCGACCCCAGACAACTGTCAGCCTTTAAAATTGGTTATAACCCGATTATAAGACGACCCAACATTTTCAGTTAGTTTTCAATGAAAAAAAATCTTGTCTTTTATTCAGGCCAATACAGTAATTGACAAAATAAAAGCTTTTTTCCTCTTCAATTATTGAATAAACTATTATACAAGTACAAAAACACACACGTACCCCCCTCACACACATATGCATAGTTTATATATATATATATATATATATATATATATATGAAAATGAAATTAAATGCGTTAATTATTTTAACACGTTAAATGTTGCCTAATGAATTAATAGAAATTAATTAAACTCCCTTCCTTAAATAAACCATAGCTGTGGCACATTACACTTGTAGTCTGGGTCTCCTCAACAGGTGCACTTGTTAAGTGTATGATCCTCAGTCTTTCAGGTATGCTAAAATCAGCCTGCTAGTGTGAACTGCAGGCTGTTATGACTAATTACTGCTACAACTCTGATCACAGAAAAACTTTAGGCTTATCTACCAAGTTGTTTAAAGTTCCCCACTGCTTAATCCCACTGTATCAACTCCGCTGCGCTGAGGTGAAAATAGCTCAGATGCTAATTACACTATAGGACCCGAAAACGCAGAAACTGACACATTTCGAAGAGATTGGCGCCAAAGAAAAAGTGGTATAGAGAAGCAAAGGGGCAGAAATGTTTGGAAAATGGCTGGTGATGTGAGAAGCGGAGATTAAAGAGGAAGACAAAGGTAGACCATATAATGGGGATATGCAGTGTGTATGTGTGTAACAAGAACTCTCAAAGATAATGTGATGGATCATCAAAGGATAAGAGAGGATATTGAAGCGACAGTATGATCAAACTAGACTGGTGTCTGTTTCTCTCTGCCTTGAGATGGAGAGGAACATATCACTGTCCCCGTCTTTCACTTTTTCTCTCTTCATTCCCTCCCCTCCTTGGGTTTCAAAGTGCCTAAATTTCAGCAGTGGGAGTGCAGTTTGTGAGTAATACGTAGCCATGAAACTGATAAATTCATAAAATCCGTCACTAGTTTTGAGAGCTGATGTTTACAAGTCTCAACATTGTTTTCTGTTTTCATAAAAAAAAATAATTACATTTAAATTGGAAAAACACTTCTTATTACTTCACATTATTTTCCACATATTAGAAAAAGTCAGTGTTTATTTTATAAGAGAAATTTTAAATTATACACATGCCGATGATACAAGCATAGATCTAAATTATGCAAAGTAAACAGACAGCACACAGTATCACAACATAATGATTATTGGCATTATTTGTGATCGTCACAAAAACACAGCAACAATGAACATGCACTAAGTCAATTAGATAAGCACTCAGACGTAGAAGGGAAGGATCTTGAGGTAAACCTGTAATTTTGCAACAAATTGCAAAGCTTTATTTTGTTCCAAGGATGACTTGCTGCATCGCAAATCCTGACAGTTAAGGTTCAGCATTCTAAGTATGTCCAGAGCTGTCTGTAATTCATGAGAAATGCTATTAATAAACCACATAAAAAAACTCATATGTTAAAAAAAAACATTTTAACAGGAATTAACAGGAATTAGAGGAGATTTTTAATTTAAGTTTAATCTATACCATTTATCAAGAATTTTTCATTGATAAATAACACATATGAAGTGCAAAATGAAGCTGGAAAATAAAAGAATCTAGATGATATAGATCATTAATATTACGGCATAAACTATCCTCCTTGCACACTGGCTCTTGGAATGCTTAGCAGATCATGCTGATGGTCCTATTGGCAAACTGACATCATTTTACATTAGAGAAAGTAAAGCATCATGTGAGATGAATGAAAAATGTCCACAGCCCAAATATATCTAAGACAAGCATGCAAAAAGTCAGTTGCTGTATTTATTTCCATCGTTTTTTTCTTTGACAATTCCTAAAACCAAAACTCTGCATTTTACCAGACTACTTATGTGCTGCTAATGAGATATCCTGTTGGGGATTCCTCTGATGCAGCTCCTGAGATCTGTTTTAGTCTGTGCTCCATACTTAATATTACTGCTGCTGCCTTCTTTTCAGCTCATACTATCTGCTTTTGGTGATTGCAGATTCCCCATAAGCATAAACAATGGATGGGCTACCTGTAAAATGGATAAAAATTCTAAGAAGTCTTACTTTCTTTGTACACATACTGACACATTTTCACTCTTCTGAAGAATCCATCATGTGTAAAAGTTTTTCATTCCTTTGTTCTGTTTTTTTTTTTTTCCATTCCCATTTTGTTTTCAGTCAGCTATAGAGGATTGCATTAAGTCTCTCCTTTCATGAGTCTATTGTGCTATCCAGTGTCAATCTGATCTTTGTGTGATATCAAAACAATACCTATAAAGCTACACAGTAAATCTTTGACGAAAAATCACTTTGTAACGATGAAAGCTGATTCTTTTATATGGTGGGAATCACCCTTCCTTTCCATTATTGGCAAATGGTTCCTTCCTAAGACCGAGAGTAATTACTCTTCCAGTAATGCTCTGTTGTCAGAGTATTCTGCGATCGCTCACAGCATCAAACAACCCTTTAGCCAATGATTGATTTTATGAAAGACCCAAACGGCTCAGTTATTAGCCTATTGCCCCATTTTAAAAATTACTTTGGATCTTTCTTTCTTGTCTTAACACCATGAGTTTCATTTTTTCTCTTTCATTTTGTGTCTATGTTTGTGGTATGAGTGACCACACATACTACAATAAGAAAAAGGCTTTGAGTTCTTTCAAGCACATTTCAAAAACTGCATAGTTATTTACTGAGTCTATATTTTAAAAATAAATTGAACACATTCACCAAATCTTATCTGCCTTCTAAATGTTCTCATATCTACCGGTACCTATATTTTTTTACACAAACCCAAAGGTGGTGAGAAAGAGCAAGCTAACCTGTAAACTCTTATTTTTTGAATCAACAGATGAATGAATGTGCCTATAAAACAAAATTTCGCGTTGTGCAGAGAATAGAAGGTCTAACTAATCCAGTTGATCTCAGTATATTCCTCTCGCTCTTCTCTGTGTAAGGGTGCTTTCACAGAGCCTCAATATGCTGACAGGTCAATTAGACATCAATTTACATATCTTCCTCAGTCCATTTGCCTTATCCGTTTGAGCATAAAAAATGATTATGAGTCTTTCTGACCTGTGAACAATATCAGTGTTGCTCAGATAACTCTATCTTTAACAATCTGTGACCCATTCACCCTTAAAACTTTTCATCTTTAATGTTTTATTTGGAAATTAATGTCCTATTTCTGTAATCACATTTTCATAAATTCTGGGCTCTGGTAAACATAATGCCAACCATAGCAAAGGTTTATTGAATATTTTTCCTCTTCTAAAAAAGGTTGTTGAGGACTTTGAACATAAGAATAAGCCTCATAAGATAGGCTTTAATATATATTTATATAGAATTACATTTGGAAAGCTTCAATTCAATCGATCCATCCATCCATACACACACACACA
>NW_015150677.1:997333-1011037 GCF_000732505.1 Cyprinodon variegatus | reverse complement strand
TATATATATATATATATATATATATATATATGTTTCCAGTGTTTTTCTATATATCAAAATATATTCTATATATTAAACATATTCTATACCCCTCTACTGTATTGGTATTACACACCAGCGAACAAAACTGTAGAAATTGCTTTTGCACTCTTCATGGTTTGTTTATCTTTGTATTATTTACAGAAAATCTAACTTATAAATAAAACAAAAGCACAAAGAAAGAATGCTTAAACAGCCGACTCATCAGGTCTTGGTGCTTGTCAGCACTCAATTTACCTTAAAAATGTGTCAAGACCCAATTTACCATAACAACAATTTAGACCTTAGCTGCCAAAAGGCTTATGGGTTGCCTTTATGCCCTAAGGGGGTGTGTTAATATCTTTTTTTTTTTCAGTTCCTCTACCTTAAAACTCTGAAACCACAAAATAGATCTTATCCAAAAGTAATTTTTTATTTACTTAATATGCAATATTTTGTGAAGCTTCCAAAAAATACCAATTGGTAAAACGGTTTGAAAGTTTGGTTTAGATATTCTTCATTTTGCTTGAGAGTTTCCATCTTTTCTCTGTTATTGTCTCCCCTTTTAGACTTTGAGTTTTTAGATTTCAGTTATCTACTGTAAGTAATTCTGTTTGTTGATCTAATTCTGAAATTCTGTTCTTTTTTGTGTTATATTTAAGCTCCCTTCTAGTCACCTATATCCACAACTTCATATCATCTGATTACCCCAGTCTCTGTTCTGTCTCCCTGCAGTTCTCCAGTGCTGGTTCCTTGTTGTTACTTAGCGCCTTGTGGTGTTTTCCTCTGTTTCTTTTTCTTTTTTTTTTCAAGAATTTTGTCTTTGGGTTTTGTTTCTGTTGCTCTTTGACTTCTTTAAACCTACAAGAATTCATCTCTGAGTCCCTCAACTCTGCGTTTGGGTCCTCAACCAACCTCCACCCCCACGTTGACATTCTCTTTTAATTCCCTTCCCTCTTTCCTTTTCTAAAGAACAATATAGTGGCTAAGTATAAGAAAAACTGTTGTATATGGAACAATATTCATATTCAATTCAAGCAGCAACAAATACGTACAATGAAATGGAGCTATGAGAGAAAATACTTGATACAATTCATATACAGAATTACCTTGGCACAACTCATCAAATTATATTACCAAAGTGTATTCTGAATTAGCTTAGGCCAAAAGTGCAATGTCAAATTTTCAGATGGATGTGTTTCATATTTTTGAAATGCCATTACCCGCAGAAGTGTATCAATCATTACTAGTATAGCAACAAACAGCTGGAGCCTCCAGAATCATTACACTCAAATCTGAGTAGCTGCTGAAAACATCAGATGAGTTTATTTAATAATCTTCATGACTTATGAAAAAGTGCTGTGGCTCTCGAGCATCTTTACACCAAGATTATTAACAGCCTCAAACTGGGAAACACAAACAAAAAAAACCCAAAACAAAACAACATTTATCGGCTCCTTTAACTGAAAGCAGTGCAGAACACTCTCTCCAGAAGTTAAGTGAGGATCTCTGAATTATCCAATGTTGACCTAAATGACTGATGATGATAAACTGAATCCACCTGTGTGTAATCCAGTCTCCGTATAAATGCAACTGCTCTGTGATCGTCTCAGAGGTCTGTTTAAAATGCAGAGAGCATCATGAAGATCAAGGAACTGTTGTAGAGAAGTTTAAATATTGCCCAAGCTTTGCAGTGTTGCTCAGCAAAATGTTTGCTTAGGAGCTCCATTAGGTTTGGTTAGTGACACAACATTTGTGTGGGATGGATCTTGTTTTACCTACACTACAATGTGGGGGAAATGTTTTGTAAAATATCTTACATTGTGGGAACTCACAGGCACATATGGGGACATTCAATTGGTCCCCATATGATAAAGTTTTCTTCTTTGAGTTGGGATTAGGTTTAGGACTAAGGTGTAAATTTAGTTTAGATTAGGGCCTGGTATATGTTGGTATTAATCAGGAATAGGGTAAGGGTGTGGGCAAGGTCACATACAAGTCAATTTAATGTCCCCATAAATTATTCTCTTTTTGTAAATTTTAAATAAGTGTTTATTTTAAAAAGACACATATTTTGTAGATATATACTAATTAGAAGTAATCTTTTTCTATAAAAAGTTCACATATTGTTTGCAATTCTAAACAAGTTTTATGAGCTGGACTGAATTTAAAAATGGCTGTATGGATTGTAAAGGTTGCAGACGACTGGTATAGGTGTTTAAGGCTAAGGAGTAAATTGAGTTTAGTTTTGAGTTAAGGTGAGATATGCTATGGTAATGGTTAGGGTTTAGGGTTATTGCCAGGGTTAGGGCAAAGAAAGGGCTGAAAATGACTGAAAATTAATCAGAATGTATATGAGTCAACACATTGTCCTCACTACAAATAGCAAGACGAAAATGTGTGTGTGTGTGTGTGTGTGTGTGTGTGTGTGTGTGTGTGTGTGTGTGTGTGTGTGTGTGTGTGTGTGTGTGTCTGTGTACAATGATATGCAAGTATACAGTGTGAAAAAGGTCAAGCCATCATGATATTCAGGAAATTCATAAATTATAAGTCTGAAAGGATATACTATTTTTTTTTTTTTTGGAAAGATTTATCAATAAATCCCATTGGAAAAAAAGCAAAAGATAATCTGGAGATGCTGTCTGAACTGTGGAAAGAGGCATTGCTGACTGTGAAATAAGTAATTTAACTACATGGACTAAAAGTCCACTCAGTAAAGATGAAGCCATTACTCCTAAAGCAACATTAGACAAAGATCCAGGTCTGGAAATACAGCGAGGGATACAAACTTTAATCTTTGGTGACTTATTCTGTAATCTGAGTTAGCTAAGGCTTTACTAATATGGAGCCAAAGACAGCATACTCACAAAAAGTTTTCAGTATATAGATAAAACTGGACTAAGAGATAGATATTGTTATATTTTATGACAGTGAGGGTACAGAAGTACTGACGCAGAAGAAGTGAGGGGAGCAAGGTAAGAATACTCAACCCAGGGGTAAAAAAGATGCATTTGTCAGGCTATATAAGCACAGAAAAGGAGCAAAATATGTTGGTGTAAAATTCACAGTAAAATTTAAATACCTTTAAAATACCTACTTTTATCACAACAGATTCAGTAAAAGCTGTAAACACATTTGAGAAATGTAGAATCCATTCATTGTAAAAAAAAGAAAGAAAAATGACCTGCTGGCTGTGTATTTACAGCCTGATTCACTTTAATAATCTCAGCATATATCTATTGAGTTTGATGATTTATTTTCTTTATTACTTTTTATTTTAGTCTTCACCAAAGATTTTGATCATAAAGTGATACAATCGACTCTTATGGCTATGTAGGCGAAATAAGATGTTTCTAGGTCTCCTCTTACCATTTTGCACTCTTTTCTTCTCGGCAGATGAAAAGGAGTGTTCAGTTTTTCCAGAAGTGCCAGAACGTTTGAAGGGCAATTTCAGTCGAGTGACAGAGTAATGGATGAAGGCAGCCTGAGCCATCAGTCAAGCGCTGGACAGTACCAAGTCAAAAGTTCTAACAAATAGATACTAACAGCCAATCTAAAGTCTCTGCACTTGCTGCAAACCCAGTTTCCCAGTCATTTTCTTACAATTTTATTATGGCCTTTGACCACATGAAAGAATAACAAAGGTGTTGATTTTTAGGTGCCTTTAAAAGGCTTTTAATGTGTCACTAAGACCACAAATGAGTTTTAGGTGACTGCATGTTAACCTCAGGGACTATTTTAAGAGCATTCTGTTTTGAAAGTCAGGAATTCTTGTCTTGAAGGTTATACTCATTGAGCTGTAAAAAGGTCACAGCTGTTGATCTAATTCAAAATTCCTGCAAGGTAATTAGTATTCCCTCTGAGTTTTTATCCAGTGTTGCGTCCCTGAGTACCTCTTTGTCTCTCTTTGCTAATTGTGACGGGGAGAACGATGCTTAAATAAAAGGGTTGTGGGGATAAGAAAATCTCTCTCATCATCCTCTCTCTACCTCCCATGGCACAAGCACTGTAATACCAGTCTCTTCCTGCCCTTCTAGGACCTTTAGTTGACCTTTTTCTGTCATTTAATTGTATCACAAAGTGTAACTGTCCCTCTGTGATGATAATTAAGTCATCTTACATGTGTTTAGTATCACATATCTTTTACACCATAATTTGATGAAATAGTTAGGTTACAAAATATTCACATCACTTTTGTGATCTGTAGGCGAACTATTCAAACAGTTGATGACATCATTTTTTAATTAGACTTAGATAACTTTATTGTCATTTTGTATACAAAGTGTTTACAAAACAAAGTATGGATGCATACCGGTTTCAGACAGTGAATAAACAGAAGCTTAGGAGTGAAATGAGCATTTCCATTCTTAAAGTCCAATAGTGAACGACTGTGTGGGAGGAAAACATGGTGCAAAAGCTTTGATGTGGAAGTACAAAGCAGTGCAAAGACAAACAATATCTTTGGTGCAAAAATTAAGTAGAAAAACATTTTTGAGTTGAGTTCTATTTGGTATGGTGTTATCAGTGTGATGCAGAGTCTCGATTTGTGACTTCATTTAAAGATTTTTTTTTCAAGTGTTCCGAAGTCTGATGGCAGTGGGGGGAAAGCTGTTGCAGAACTTGCTGGACCTGCAATGAATACTGCAAAGCCTCTTCCAGAGGGCAGCAGAGAGAACAGACCACGGTGGGGGTGTGAGGGGTCACATATGTAATATGCCTACTTCCTATTTCAGTCATAGATAAAGAAGAATCTTTACTGTCACTGTGCTGAAGTATAAAATGTTGTGAGTATCTTTTTCACAGCAAAATTTTAATCAGGTATGGTTAAACATTTTACATGTTAGCTTTGCTGGATTTTTTTCAGGAAAAAACAAAACAGAAAAAATAAAAACAAGAATAGTGGCAATATCAAAATATATTCAGACAATTGCCGTTATTATACAGTGTCTGACATTTTCACTGTAGTTCCTTCATTGTGTGAGATCTCCTTTGTCTGCGTTATACTGCTGTAATGATACGGAACATCTCTGTTTAATTAGAATGATTTAAATGACTGGAGCAGGAATATTGTTGATGTTGTTCACATAACGTCGGATCTAATGTCATTTTTCGTAAGACTGGGACAAAGTGTAAGAAACTGATGGTATGACCACTGAACCATTATGGCATTGATGTAGGAATTATTCTGCACTGACACAGAAATTATTGGGTTTTTAGAGGTTTGTGGTTGAAACATCTGAAAAAACAGATAATGTTTACTCTGAACTAGCCAAACTATTCTGGGCATGAATTCCCACTGCTTCTTTCCTCTTAAATATTCATTATTCACTATCATTTTCAAAAGAAGAAACCTGACTGCAACTATCGCTTATTGTGAAAAACAACACAGTCTGTCCTTTTATTTCACCATACTTAGTTTTTGCGGCTTGATATTTGTTTTTCATTTTGTCTTGAAAGACACATTGTTTGTTCCTATGTAAGTGAAGTGTATTTATATAAGACTGAACAGATATGAGGATTTAATGTGCTTAAGGGATCTGTTGACTTTGTAGCTCCTCCATTTCACACTGCGATTTATGATTGAAGATTTGTTTAAATAAATGAAGCCATTCACTGAAAACAAATAGGCAGTTTTAAATTTACTCTTGCTGATAATTTGACAAATGATCAAACATGTCAGTGATGCATGCTTGACTTACTGCTTGTTGTCTGTTATGTTGAACACAACTAACATGTAGAGATCAGTGAAGCATGACAAATTAGGATGTCTTAACCTCAACAGAATATCAAACATATATTTGATAAATTCTGCATGTCGTCTTGCTCTACAGCACAATAATCAACTGGTCTAGCAAACTCCTAAATTCTTTCATTGTAATGCATTAGCATGCAAAAGGTCTCCTAGGGATCTTAATTTCCACCTGTCAGATTTCATAGGTTTTGTTATTGCTTGAGCTCAAGCTAAAGTTTGACCTCAAACAGCTAATGCAGATAACATTTGATTTAATTTCATTCTTCAGTCTAATGAGAGAAAAAGGAGAAAGAAAGTAAAACCAGCCAGCCCTTAGCAAAAAGTAGTATACTTGAAGTAAATTCTATTAAGAATACTTAAGTATAAGTTTAGAAAGTATACCGAACAATGTTCTTTTAGTGTACTTGAGGTATAAGTTACTAAAGTAATACTTCTTCGAACTACATTGGGACATTTTTAAGTTTACTAAAGTATACTTAAAGTATACTTTAGTAAACAATAAAGTAAACAATAGTATAGTTGAGTACACTTGACTATACTATTGTTAAGTATATAAAATATAGTTTAGAATAAATAAACTCTAAGTGCACTGCCTGATTTTAAGTATGAAATTAGTGCACTTTTAGTATACTTGAATAAACTACTTTTTGCTAAGGGAGCATATGATGCAGACTGTTTATAACATAGTAGAATGTTTCAAAAATGTTTATATTATTTGATTTTTTTTTTTCAAATTTTCTCTTGTTAGACTGCCAGAATTTGATGTGGTCAATTCAGATTTTATTTGATTATCAAAAGCAGTCATTGACGACTCCACCATATAGTGAAAGGTATCCATGGTTCTATTTACATTTTTTTGTCAAATCTGAACCATTTAGCATGCATTTATATACATCTCTTAGTCACCTAATTAAGAAATAAGAACATCAACCGTTGTTTAAAGCTTATTTTAAGTCCATCTTTTTTTAATACCTTAGATTCTACATTCCTTTAATTCCAAAGAGCCATTTTGTCCCAAATCCAATTGAAATCTGTTGCCATTAAAAAACATAACTTCCAAACTAATGACAAAGGATAGATCTACTCAATATTTATGGTACTTTTGATGTTATCATATCGTGAAGCTTGTTTTTTTTTTTTTACCTGCAAAACCTCTAAGATTTGTATTTGTTATTCAACTCTGATCAGTCCATTAGAAGGCTTATTTATTATTTCTAGCTACTATTAAGAGCTGTGGTAAAGTGTTCAAAGGGCCACTTGCAACTATAGAGCCACAGGTTGCAGACTTCTCTCTTAGAGGTTTGCTAGAGAATATTGGCAAACAATCAGCATCCTGAAGACAAAAAGTGTGAGTAAGGTTTAGATATAAAATACAGGACATGAAGAGCATAGTTCTGTCATCTAGAAATGGAAGGAGTGTAGCACAGCATAATCATGCTGAAAATAGGAGTGGTAGCATAGTGCTGTGGAGATGCTTTCCTTAAACAGGGACAGGAAATCTGATCAGGCTTGATTGGAAAATTACCTGAGCTTCATACAGGTTGATCCTGGGGAGAACCTGTTACCAGTGGCAAAAGACTTTAGACTAGGATGGAGGTTCACCCTTCAGATGAAAGACACCTGTTATTGTATCGCAAATCAGATATGGATTCAATGGCAAAACAGGAAAGCTGAGGTTCACATATGTTCTCTCAAGTCTGCCTGAGGTTTAGCATTAATACAAGAAGAAAAGTCACACTTCTTAGTTCATAGATTTACAGAAATGGCACAGACATGGCTTGGACTTGGACTTGTTTTTGCATCAAAATGTGGTTAAAATTGAATGATTAGAGGGGTCTATACAGATGTATACCAACTTTTTCAGATTTCTATTTGCAAAAACCTTCCCCAAAAAACATTTAACTGCATCAACATTTGTGGCGGTACCTGAAAGAAAACTGGAAAAGTTTGACTATGTTTAATATTTTTGGGAGCACTGTGTGTTTATTTTTATTGTTCATCTCACCAAAGCTGAAAAATAACTGTTTCTACAAACGATATTTTTAGATGGCCTTTTCCAAGCCCTGTAGAAAGTCAGGACAAACCTGCACCTGACAGAGTTAATGAAGGCCATAGCAAGCAAGCCAGATAGACCTTGGTTTCATTCTGCAACTGAAAGAGAGTTATTAACAGGCTTTTCAAATATACAAAAGGAAATTAATTGCTCACCAGTATCTTAGTCACACAGGAAGATAAAGACTTTCTATCTCTCTGCGTAAAGATTTACTTTGTGCACTTTACCTTTTGTTAAACCATAAAGCATTATCCACAGTTAAGAGATGCAGCGTGTAAGGTGACTTCCCGCTGTGCTGCTTTGATCTTTTCAACAATACTTTCTATACCTGCACATACCCAAGATTCAGGCAGTGTAGATTTTCCTCTGTGCATTTTCACCTAGCAGAAGGCGGTTTTTATTGCTTTTTTTTTCTTTACTTTTTTGCACAGGTCTAAAATGAGCCTGCTGTGCCCAGATATGCTTTTACACAGACCGAAAGATTGCAAGTGAGACCCCTTTGGAGTTTCTTTACATGGTGAATTGTTATTTGGTAGTCATTTACAGTGCAAGTTTTTAAATGAATCTTGATTGGCTTTACATTTGGACTTTTCTTAGATAGAGCAGTCAGTCAACTGGTTTAGGTGTTTTCTTATATAGGTTGTATTTTTAGGAGAGTTTGTGTGTGTATGTGTGTTTGGCTGTCTGTGCACAGGGTAACTTAAAATGCTATGGACGTATTTTAATGAAATTTTTATCAGAAGTGTCCCTCATGCCCAGGAGCAATCCATAAAATTTTAATGATTATCCAGATCATATTTCTGGATACAGGAACTTTTAAAATGATTCTCAACATAGGGATATGTGGCGGAACAAGCAGAAACCAGAGGGTGGCAGCAGTGACTATTGACAGCCTCAGTATCAAACTCAAAAAGTCCATTGGTATTTTAAAGAAGACAAAAAAATGTAGAAAAATGAACATTGTTGGTTTGTTAGCAATATCGATTGAAAGATTATGAATAGTTTTATTATAATTTTTTTTATCAGAGGTGTGCCTCATGCCACGGAACAATTAATTTAAATATGGTAATGTGTGAGTGTGTGAGTTTTAGCTATAGGTGTAGGACACAATTTGGGGCAAGATTTTCTGCTTGACAGATCTCTGCACTCTCCAAGTGCTTTTCTAGTTGTTGATGTGTGTCTTTTATATGATAAAATACAATGATTGCTATTGAAGAAAAAAAATATAATAAATTCTCCAGTCTCTGTTTGTTCAGGTAAAACCAGTAGCTTTTCACTGGCCCTCATATTTGAACTATTTTTGACACATGAAGCTAATAATCACTGGATAAATTTTTTTATCAGAACCATTCTATAGTATTTACCCATATGATAATTTAAAGCATATTGTTTCCCTCAATTCTCAAACTCACAGCCTGAAATAAAAGGATGTGATGGCAGGGGAGCATTGAATCTGAGGCAAAACCTA
The DNA here is from genome assembly GCF_000732505.1 of Cyprinodon variegatus. NCBI lineage: Eukaryota > Metazoa > Chordata > Actinopteri > Cyprinodontiformes > Cyprinodontidae > Cyprinodon > Cyprinodon variegatus. The sequence goes on along the minus strand of NW_015150677.1, from coordinate 1,001,746 downwards.
AACTCAATGCAGTTTGATGTGAAACTTTTTATTTTTCCTGTCAGCACTTCTTGATAACAGTCCTCAGTAATGTAAGTATGGTACTGTATACACATGATTATTAAGTGGGTGGAAACATAATTAAAGTGGGAAACAATAGATCACAGCTTTATGGCCATTTGCTTTACTTTTAGAAAATTCTCCAAACATTTCTTTGCTGAATCTTTAGTTTTATTCACGATTTCTGATTTTCTGCGAATTGTACTTGGGTGTTTGGTGAGAACATGTTCTTAACAAGTTAAGCTGACTGTGTGGAAGTTTTTACTGCCCCTGGATATTTCTATGTGGTTCCTAAAGTTGTAGTTGGACTTGTGGGTGAAAATTATCCCCATCCACTGACCAAATGCAGGTAAGGATTACCAACAAACTGAAGTAGTTGGATTGCAATTTTGTGCATGAGGGGAAAATATCAGTTTTTAAAAATGACTCGCCAGAGGCAGCAATAGGCCTGAGCTACTGCTGGATTGCTGTAAATCCCAATGTAATTCACTGAGGAACATACAAAAACAAAGCAATAAATAAATAAATAAATAGACTCTGATAAAAGGAGGCCAGGGAGCATTTGAATTGTTCTTTTTTTGTTTTGTTTATTGAAAAAAAAAGCGTGTATTATGTTGTGGCAACTTCGGTGTGAGCAACTTTGGTGTTTATTTCCCTTGTTTTTTTTTGTTTTTTTTTTACATGTTTCGAATCTTCTTTGACAACTAATAAAGGAAAAGTTTCTCTAATAGATTTATGCTGTACTACAAAGAAATGTGGTTTTGGGACTGCAGTGTATATCAGTTAGCAAAATATTTTCTTGGACATATTTTGGTTTGATGAGATGCCATTACCTAATATTTAATGATTATACACAATATAACACACTATACAATTACATACAATTATAAATAGTATTTCGTAATTTATTTAAACATTTGCCTAAAATAGTGTAACTACTACAAGGACAAAACTGGCATAAAATTACTAGATACATGGATACTAAACAGTATATGAATATTAATATAAAGCAATATTGATGCTTTGATACCGGTGACACCATCTTGTGTGCTTTTATTTAAACCGAGAAAATGTAAACAAAAAACAGGTATGCTAGCTTTAGATAAGCCCCTAACAGAAACATTCTAAATAATCAAATTAGTTTTAAATGTCCGTTTATACCCCCCCTCATTATGTGTATATTTTATTCCAATTTTGATGACATTTGTAAGTTTTTTTATGAAGTTGGACCACTTTAGTATGATTTTTCTGACCATCTGCCTGTGTTTGGTCCCATAGGTGTGTTTCAGATGCGTGTGGTCATGAAGCATTTTACCTTATGTTGGCCATATTGAGTACCGAGTTTAGCTCTGTGGCGCTTCCCCTCTGATCAGAGTGGGTCGTTCTCATTTAAATCCCTGTGAGTTTAAACAATACACAGAGAAAGTAGTATCAGTGTTACTACACCTTTCTTCAACAGATGGGCTTCCAGATTTTTCCTTTCACGACTTATATGTATATCTCATAAGGACAAAACCAGTCCTCAAACACCTGCAAATGTGGAATCTGAAAGCTTTTAAAGCACAGATACTTATCACCTATTCCTATGTAAAGCGAAGGAAAGTTGCGTTCTGCTGATCTTTATGCTTGCTTTATGTAAACAGCCAAACACAACTATAATGTCTGTGGCAAAATCTTCAGGCCTTAAAATCAAATGGACTTCTTTCACAAGGTGTCTAATCAGTGTAACCTAATCACTTAATTTTCCCTTCCCTGAGAACATTCATTGTCTTTTGGTAAGCGCTGAAAGAAATCTATCAGTTACCTTTTATATTGTTACACCAGACGGCACAACAATATGGAATCTGGCAACAGCTAGATTTGAAAGTTTGTGATGTCAACTGCAAGGCATCTAAACATACTACTATGAAGAACATAGATTTTAAATAGAACAACTTGTGATGTGACTTGTAATGATCATATGGTAATACATTTATAATCATAACTTTTTGTTCCTTTAGATTAGCACCATTTTGACATATTTTTGTGGAAATGTGTTAGGGATAGTGTATTTATGATGTAGTGTGAAACATGCATCAGAGAAACCAGGTAGCCTACCTACCACTAGATAATTTATGCATAAGGACCAATTTTATGCCTGCTGTTCATGGTGCTCCTACCCAACATCCTGGCTGAGCAAGTAGCCCACACTAGCATGCCCTGAAGGCCTTGTGATAATTTATCAACATTCATCAATAAAGCAAAATAAGTTTTAGGCACAAGTGGCCTTTATTTTTTAGAGTAGAGCACAGGAATAGAGAGAAAGGGGGAAGACATGCAGAACAGGTTACACGGCTGGCACTCAAACCTGTGATGGCCACATCGAGGACCAAAGTCTCTCTACATGGGACTTTTGCTTCATACCTGCATCACGGCCATGTCCAAAATACGTCATTTAAAATGTTAATGCATTTTAAGAAAACAATGAAATTGTACATACTAAACCATAATATCCTTGTTTTTAATAAAGCCATTGCAATAAATATTTATTTGTTAGGGTTTCATTTGGGTAGCATTGGGATATATACATAAACACTGGTTATTGTGACCTCCTTTTTTTTTTTTTTTGGTTGATGGAATTTTCCCAAGAAAGGTGTCCAAATAAATTTTCCAGCTTGCCATTCAATTGTATTGTTTTCAATGCGGACAAACAGATTTCTCAAAATGTTTTTTGCAAACAGAAATGCAGTGAGCAGCGTCAATATCTAAGGAGGTAAAAAAGTTCCAGGTTTGGTAAACAGACAGGGAAAAAACTGACAGTCTGAAGACAGGTATGCTAGTGGAATGCTAAAAAAAAAATCACCACAAGCTCAAATAATGGTTGGTCTGAAGGCTGGTTAAATAGAGGCTGAAGCAGGTGGATCAGCTGACCAGTAATGAGAACTGGGCAAAGATAAGCAGGTGAGTGAAATGAGTAATCACACTATCCTATTTAGAAGGTGGCATTAATGCAAACCTAAACGTTGCTTGCCAAACACCATTAAACAAAAGAAGAAAAAGAGTAATCAGACCAGATATCATTATCAAGATCATGACACAGCTATGCTTCCCAAAGTATTACACATTTGAAATGTGCATGATTCTAAAATCTATCCGTTTTTACTCATGTTTCAATTTTCTTAGGTGTTATTGGGGTGACTTCTTATGGTTTCTGTTCTTTAAAGCTCCACCATCTATTAAGCCAGGGAACACAGCTCATTTGTACTCCACCACTCACCTCTCCCAGCATGACTAAAACTCTTTGCAGGAAGTGATAGGAACAAGTTTAGGATTCTAAACTGGGGCCTCAGTCATCTCCAGCAAATGTTAAACTGACACTTTCATAAAGACAGTCTGAGCCTTTTCCCTCACCCAAATGTCAAATACCTTTATTTCTTGAGAAAATCACGCAGGGTGGGCTGAATCAACACCCCCCTTCTTGGTACTCATATGCTGCTATTATTGGGGCCCTCCAATCAGTCACTGAGGTCAGGTGTTCCAATCACTTTCACTCCTCGCCCAAAGGACACAAAAAAGAAGTTTGATTTGGAGAACCGGGGATGGTCTTCACAAAACTCTGAGCTCAGACTCACAAAACACATTTTTAAATAAATTTGAGCAGAAACTACAAGCCAGGGCTTCTTTTCCAACACCAGTGTCTGATCTTACAAGTGCGCGTGTGCTAGAAAGGTAGCATATTCCCACAGATACATTTCCTTGCTCAATAAAAAAGCCTTGCCCAAGGAGCTAAGGTTGTTGTAGCCACATATGCTGGTGAAGATTCACAGACATCCAGGTCATAGTGAGTCCAAAAAAGTAAAAAAAAACATTTGTTTCCAAATTTGAAGACATTTCACTTCCCATCCAGGAAGCTTTTTCAATTCAAAATGTCAGGAATAGTGTGGAGTTCAAAGTTTTATACAGTAGCCCATCAAAACCTTGTTTTTGTTTTGAAACCATGCAAAATTAAACGGATGAAGGGGTCCACCCCTTTGCAATGGGAGTTGTTTGGCTTCTTTTGTTAGCTTGCAATGCCCCATACCTGTCTATATCTGTGAAAGGGAATTGTTGGCCTGGCTGAATAGGCGAGGTCTTCTCTTCTGTACAGGAGTTGGCGTTGCAATGATAGCGGGGAGGGATAAACTCAATAACGACACCCCTTTTAGAGACTTAGACAGGTATGGGTCCGTTTCAATTTGAATGTTTTCAAAACAAAAACAAGGTTTTGATGGGCTACTGTATAAAACCTGGAACTCAATGCTATTCCTGACATTTTGAATTGAAAAGGCTACCTGAATGGGAAGTGAAATTCCAGTGTATTGTTTTTAACTTTCTTTGGAATTGTAGCCACATAGA
>NW_015150677.1:957043-996692 GCF_000732505.1 Cyprinodon variegatus | reverse complement strand
TATATACATAAATTGGGAGGAAAACATGTATTTTAGTATTGTTGCCTTAGTGTAGCCAAATGTGGAGATGAGTGTGGGAGGATCATAATAGAATCTGATTTAATGGGGACAGAGTTGATGACATCAGACTGATTTCAGCAGAACACTTATTCAGTTCAGTCTGAATGACTCTAATAGGGAGTATTTAGGCTTGGAGAGGTAATTAGTAAAGTGACACAGCTGCAGTATTTTAAAGAGCTGAGGCTCAAAGGAAGGAGGATACGCTAAAAGACAATTTAACTACAACAAACAGGTTGAAGAGACCGTTTCCAATAATGGTAAAGTGTACGGCTTTTCAAGATAGTATTTGATATAACCAAGCTAAAGCAACCCCAAGGTTCTGAAGAATATTTTAATACTGAAAACATTAATTCAGTCTCCTGTCTAATTGTTTATGTATTACTAATAATAGGGAGTCTTACATACTTGCTTGTTTTATTAGAGTAAAATGAAAGAAAAAAAAACTTCAGGGACATAAAAAGAATTGTTAGTATCAAAATAACCTGCTGTATTATAATTTTTTTGTCTGAATATATTTGTATCATCAGGCTGCCTGTACAATGAAAAAATGTGCTACACTAAAGCTGCAAGTTATTCCCTGAGCAGGAAGTCATTTAACTGTCACCTGGTGACTAGCGGGGCTCTTGAGAACAGCATCTGTGTAAGAAGCACAGAAGGAGGTGAGGAAGGTGTAAAACAGGGCAGCCCAATCAGTGTGTGAGGTGTTCAGGAGTAAAGGAGGGCAAGGCTGAGTGGTGAATCTGAGTGCTGATGTTAAGGGCTAAATAATTGCTTACTGCTGTGAAACCTGCTGCGTAGGAGAGGAGAGGTGGCTTTGGGAGGAGAAGGTGAGGAGCAGAAGGAGAACTGCAATGATATACTCAAGAGGCTGGCAAGGCTATTTTTAGCTTCATTAGTTATTTCATACACCATTGTTATCTTGGAAAATCTTTTTTTCACCTACATCTCCTTATACCATCTGACTGTATTTAATTTAATTACAAACTTCATTTTATTTACACATTCATTGTCTTCAGTCCCAAGGCCGCTGTTAATTGTTTTTTTTTTTATCTCATACTGTTACGCTACTACCTAATGACTTTCTTTATGGTCAAAATAAACATTTTTCTACATTAAATCACCCTAGGTCTCATTGTCTTCTTTTTTCTTGGCACAGTTTATTTATTTTTTATATTTTAATTTATAAAGGAAACGCAGCATTGGGCTGTTTGATAAAACTGCACATTTCAGAGTGGCCTTTTATTGTGGGCAGCCTAAGGCACACCTCTGCAGTAATCATGGTGTCTAATCAGCATCTTGATATGGCACACCTGTTAGATGGGATGGATTACAGTATCTCAGCAAGGAAGTACTGCTCACTTTCACAGATTGACTTGTGACTGGTTTGTGAACAATATTTGAGGGAAATGATTAAATGTATATGTGCAAAAAGTTTTAGATCTTTGAATACATCTCAGAAAACAATGGGAGCAAAACCAAAAGTGCTGCATTTCTATTTTTGCGGAGTGTATGACTCACTTACTAGTTGACTGTTATTTTACTAATTGACTGAATCTGGATTATTTTTGATTAAATATTTCAGCTATAATATAGTCACAAACTTTTTTTCCTAATGTTTATTTTCTCTACGTGTGAGTGCTTTGATAGTTGTAAAAATCCAGCCCATGGCTGTAAACAGAAAAAATGTTCAATGTTAGAAAAAATGTTCAATTAGGAACATTGGTTTTTAAGAACACTGTAATAAATGAAACAATGTATTTTTCTGGATCCATATGCAAAGTCTGAATAAGTGGTGGGAAAATGTGCTAAACAAGTGGATAAAAGTGTAATTATTGTCAATTCATTACTTTATTAACTTGCAACTTTATACATAATAGACTAAGAAATTAACACATCTTAATGCGCTATAATTATTTTAACTCTTGGCTTGCGTAGGAGTTGCTATATGTCGAGGTGTCAGGGAACATACTTTCTATGATGATAATCTTGGATGGTATCTAACAAGCATCATGTAACAAGGATGTGCTGGATCAGTATGGTTCTTATGTTGATGTTTAACATGCAGGTGAAACGGTCCGACAAAGAAAAACATGAGAGGGTTATGTCGTTAAAAAAAAAACAAAAAAAAAAAACAGTGACACAGTAACGCATGGTAGGGTTTATACTCTTTATCCTACTGTACGTGCAATGTGCAATATTAGGGTAAGTAAATGACAAAAGAGTTTCTTAGATACGACAGGTCTGAATTTTTGTTTTACATTAAAACAGACATAACAGCTTTCTTTTAAATGGTAATACAACTGCCGTGTGACAGCAGCCTTAGTATTATGTTACGCTACATCTCATAGTTATTTGGTATCTCTGACAGGAAACAAGCAGGAGAGTTCATTTGATGAAATCCCATCTGTGACTTTTAAAGTCTGCAGTTAACATTAATTCCAGTAAAGATCACCAAACCCTGAAGTGTTGAATAATTTATATTGCCCCTTCTTTTTTTATTTTTGTCTGAGACAGCAACAGTTCTGGCAGGAAACACATTTAAAATTTACTCTTAGTTTAGTGTTCTTGATGTGCTTTTCTTTTGTGTGAGCAGCTAATTTGTCACCCTAAGGTCAAGGAAAGATCCTGCAGCAGTCCCCCAAATGCAATTTAAAATACCCGCTATCTAAAAGAGCCTCCGATGAAACGTTACAGGGTCTATTTCTTTAACTGACAGCTTGTAACAATGGCTTCACTGAGTGGCATTTTTCCTCCAGTCTTTTTGCAGTTAGAAATTATTTATATAGGGGGAAAGTTATTGGCATGTCATGTGTTTGAGAGAGCAGTCACGGCAAAGCAGATTTATAATTTAAATGCAAAGACAAAAAAATGAGACCTTGAACATCTTATGTTGGCAAAGTGCAGCATGACTAAAAAGCACTTTGTGTACTTTCTAGAAAAAGTATTTGACTTAAGATTTTCTTAAAGTTGCCAACATTTTCAATTCTATCATGTTTCATGATGGAAAGAGATTAAAAGCTCATAACAGTCAACTTGCTGTACTCTTTTTTTTTTTTTGGCCTTCTCAACTTAAAGCGTGAAAGAAACTGACATACATGCCTCATTATAATATTTTCTTTTAAATAGATTCTTAAAGCTTCTCCGCTTCTTATGATTTCATTCTGGAATATCTCGCTGCTATTACAAGTTCTGTTTTTTTTTATTTTGTGAGAGTATCTATGCTAAAGTGTTGTGTGAAAAGTGTGATCACTAATCATAAAAGTAAGAGCATATTTCTATATCAACTCCCTTCTCTACAAATGAGCAGTAAAAAGTGAACACATTAGGCCTGATGAAAAGTACTCGTACTCGTCGTCTTTTACTTATCTGGGACCAGATCACAGAGGCAGCAGTCTCAGCAGAGACTCCTAGACTTCCCTCGTCTCATACACCTCTGCTGGGGGAAACCCAAGGAGCTCCCAGGCCAGTTAAAAGATCCTTCAGCGTGTCTTGGGTCATCCCCTGGGTCTCCTCCTGGTGGGATAAGCCTGTAAAACATCCCGAGGGAGGCGTCCAGCAGGCATCTGAAAAAGTTATCTGAGGCACCTCACCTGACTCCTCTCGATGTGGAAGAGAAGGGGCTCTACTCCGAGCCTCTCCAAAATGACCAAGCTCCTCACCCCATCTCTACAGTAAGTGCCCAGCCACGCTGCGGAGATAGCTCATTTCAGCTGCTTGTATGTCTTTCTTTCGGTCATGATCCACATTTCATGACCATAGTTGAGGGCAGGAATGTAGATGGGCCGGTAAATGGAGAGCTTTGCCTTGCCTCAGCTTTCTCTTCACGACAAACTGGTGCTTTGTCTGCATTATAGCAGCAGCTGCACCGATTCGTCTATCGATCTCCCACTCCATATTCCCCTGACTTGTGAACAGGACCCCAAGATACTAAAACTCCTCCACTTGAGGCAGGAACTCTCCTCCTGCTCAAAAGTTTTATGTATTAAAACATGCAAAATTTTTGCACACAGAGCTAGGAGGAGTGGTGGCCTAGTGGTCAGGGCAAAGCACTTAAAATCCTGAGGATCTGACTTCCAGCCCCACTCCTGCAGACTGCCACTATCTGAGCAAAGACCCTTTACCCCACACTGTACTATGGGTGCCGCACAGTGGCAGCCCACTGCTCCCCAAGTGGATGGGTTAAATGCAGAGAGTTATTTTCGTTGCTCTGTACTTGCAACAGTGTAATGACAATATCAAAAGCTGGGGGAAAAAAGAGTTGATCTTCAAAGAAGGTGCAAAGGGGTTTGTGTTTGCAGTACAGTGGACAGTGCATTCAAACTTTTTGTTTTGTTTGTGTGCCTGTAAAAATGCAGATACTATTCCAATCCAAACCTTAGAAACCTAAATGTGATTGCAGGCACAGTTTTCATGTATTAATTTAACATTTTTGAATGTCAGGTTTACAATGACATATAATGGAGAGAGATCATTTGTTCACGCTTTCATAAACACTCTCATAAATAGCAAAAATAAAATAATAATATTAGTGAATACAATTTTTTTACTTTGCTAAAAAAGAAAAAAACAGAACATTTTGAAATATTTTCTCTTATTTCTATTTTTATAATTCAGTTTTAGAGATTTTATAAGAAATAAACTTTATTCATTTATTTATAATTTATAGTGTATTCATGTTTTTAATATCTTTATAGATACAGTGTGTAGCTCATGTTCCATGAATACATTTTTATATTCATGGTTGTTCTTGTGAAATGATGTATCTCTTGTTAAGACTGAAAGTCTGAAATCTCAGCTGGAGCCTTATGATTTAACCAGCCAGGAAGTAATGTAAATGTGAGCATATGTGATTGTTCATTTGATTATTATTATTTTTTTAATGGATTATAGCTTTTATATCAATGCAAACTTTGTTATGACTTGCAAATGGCCTTGAAGAAGGCCGCAGCTCGAAATGCATTGGTCTCAAATAAAGTTCCTGCACATCAGGTGTCGCTGAAGCTTTTTTCTCCCCACCTCCAGCATTTTGCACTTGTGAAGTAAGCATGAGGACTTGTAGTTATATTATACATATACAGCACTCACACAAGGAAAACAGGGATCTAATCTCCTTCAACCTTTGGATAAATGTGACAATGTACTTTCATTTAGCCTGGTAGGACGCATTAAGCACATCCACCAACAAATTTTTTCAAAGCAGGTGTAACAGCACCCAATTTTAACAGCCAGATTTAAAAAAAAAAAAGTAGATTTTATAGATGGAAAACACCCAAACACCAACACAAGTGCACAATTTTATCCACACAAGTAACCTTTCAAAATAAAAACCCAAACTCTGTACTTTCCAATGGTGTCAATAGTGGTTTCTAAAATGGGCAAAGAGGCAGCCTCCCAAGGCGACTTCTGATCTAGGATGGCATAAGACCCCCCATCCTAATGTTCTAGCGATGCCTGAGGGCATATACAGTAAACACCAAGAGGAAGAGTAACTACATGCAAAACTCATTGAGCCAGCTGACAAAGCGGAATATCAAGGCTCATATTGTGAGGCCAAAAACATAAATCCAGTCTTACCTTTGCTGTTTTAAGGTCATAATCGATGTAAGATCATATAGTTCCACTTGCCTTTTAAGCTTTTTTAATCAAACCGTCTCCTAACAAACTAATTTAATTAGTTGCTTCGCTATTTACATACATAAAATAAGATATAGGTTTTAAAAATCTGAAATTACTGCCCATGGTTTGTGTGCAATGCGTTTTAATGAATTATAAATAGCCAGGAAAGATAGCATTCCATCTCAGTTCTGAAAGACAAAACAGTTTTAAACATAACCCGTGTTGAAGAAAAATAAAACTTTTCAAACACACTCAAGTTTTGTAGAGGAATCTTGATAGAGGAAATTTTACCGCATAGTTATCATAGTGGCAGCATCTAAATCAGCTTAATGCCTCATGAATTTATGATATGAAAGTAAACAATCTCAGCTACATTTTGTAAATTGTGTTTTAAGAAAATGATATGGAAATTCTAAACAAATATTTTATGACATCCACCAATGTGGACACTTTTATTATCTCTCATCAGGAAAAGAAAAAAAAAAGCTATCCAGAACCGTCACAGCAGTTAACTATGAGCAAGGTTTGTCCTCATTGTGTCCTCATTATCCACCTTAGAGATAGAGAAGATAAAATCAAATTACATCAAGCAGAGGAGAAGCTAATTTAAAGGGCATGAACCCTAATTTGTTTTTATCTTCTTCTCCCCATTTGCATTCCTCCAAGAAGCTGAAAAGAAGCTTTTTCTTACCTATTTTCAGGAAGTTTTTCTAAAAGCTTGCTGGTATTTTTCTATATTCTCAATTAAAATATTTTCCTGAGTACTTTCTCATGTGTATGCACTGTTCTCATAGGTGTATAAAAACTAAGAGTAAAAACAAGAGATATTGATAACTGAAATCTGTTCGATATAAGCCAAAGAATGAATATTGGAATAGGCTGGACTGCATTTAACCTTTCCTATATGAAGAAGCAGATAGAAAGCCCTCTGTTTCCATCTGCTTCTGTTTAAAATTTAAGTTACCCATTGGATAATGAAATGGGTCTTGCCCAAGGACACAATGACACTGAAAACCGGAGCTGGGGCTCGAACCGACAACCCTCCGATTGAAGGGTAACTCCTGCACCCGACGTCTCTGTCGCCCCTTTAGAGAAATAAAATATATGAACATTTCTGTAATTAAATAGGCATACTCAAAAAAATATTAAAAAGCCCAGCAAACACAATGTGGTGCATTATTACCAACGGCCAGCAGGGATTGTGCATTGGGACTAGACTAGGGCTTGGAACTTAATTGCATTTGAAATATAATCGCAATTTAATGAAACGCAATGCGCAAAGGCACTCAATTTCAATTAAACTATTATTAACAAGAGTAACACTCCAGCCCTTAAGGGTGGCGGTAAAACCTTTGAAGTGGTTTTGTCGCCACGCTGAAAGATCGATAGTTTTTCGGGATGCAGGTCCATGCACGCAAGTAGAAGTAAGCAATTTTTCACACAAAGACTACAGTAGAGTCCTACAACTATGTACTCTGGGCAAGCAAGTTTTCAAAAACTGAAAGACAGGGGGGATACTACTTTGGGGTTAGGGAAAAGGAAAATGGCAATAAAATCGCAGTCACAATTTTGGTTAAAAATAATCACAAGTTTGATTTTTGGCAAAATCATTAAGCCCTAGACCAAGTGCAGTACTTCTTTTCTTGTTCACAAGCTGGTTCGACACAAAAATTATACATTTTTTTCACTTCGTGATAAATTCTGATCATATAATTTGTAGCAAGTGACAGTATCTCAGATTTCTATGTCTCTAATTTAATAAAATAAAAGTAAATGCATGAATTTTAAAAATACGCATTTAACTAATTCTAATTCTTAACTACAAATACTCAAAAATGTATTTACTGTACCAAAATTAATGTACTTAATTATACAACAACTCTGACAGTACCATGTACTCTAAGAGTCTGAGTTTCTCAGACTGGTTCTTTCATTTCCCATTGTTACATGTTTCCCATTGTTACACTTTTCCCGTTGTTACTTGTTATGGCTTTTTCTAAGCCCAAACAAGTCTTTTATTTGTGCCACTCTATAAACCTGGAACTCAAACCCTACTACTGTCAAGAAAAGAGGACAGATGTACCCAGTATTCAAGGAGAGACAGTCAGTAGGAAAGTTAAAACGTTTATTAAATAAAACAAAACAAAAGTGGAGCTGTGGCTCGCGGACACTGCAGGCGGGGGGGCGGGGCACCGCCCAATCTCAGACACTCTAGGGAGGAAACACAGGTAAGTGACCACGATAAACTGATATATGATTATCTGGGTTGGTCATTTACCTGGTTTAACAGTCCGGACCACGAGTGTCCCCAGTGCTGCAGTCCCAAAGGTTATGCTGGAAGCTGATCCTGGTGAGGGATCCAGAACAGACAGGAACAGGCAGGATCCAGATCAGGCAGGAACAGAAACAGGTGGCAGGATCCAGACTTCCAGGCATCCACAGGCTCCCAGGAGGGTTCAGAGTCAGACTGGGACCAGAAGCATGACCAGGTGGTCACGCACAGGAGCAGACAGGATCAGGTGAAGACAGGCAGGCTCAGTGGAAGAGGGTAGCTGAGACAGGACGTAGGAACCGGAACTTGAAGCAGGACTTTAAACTGGTCTCCTCCTGGAGCCAGGCTTACTTTGATAAAAACTGAACCTCCCCCCATAATGAATCAAAAACCCAGAGGACTCCACGGGGGAGGAACAGTGGACAACCAGGAGACAAGACAAACACTAAAACCCTCTTTCCACTGGCAGCTAGGATCCAGGACATGAACCAAATAAAACTGAACAGAAAGACAAGCAGAAAGACAAGCAATGATCTGGCATTGAATGCTCCGGTTGAACTGAATATAAACTAGAGGAAACAGGTGAGAGGAATAAATTATAATGAGACAGGGAGGGAAAAACGACAGGTGAAAGGAATGACTAATTAAGGGAGAGCAAACAGGCCAGATCATGACAACTACAGACATTTTGAATTGAGAAAGCTTTCTGAATTGGAAGCGAAACGTCTTCAAACTTGGAAAACAAAGTCCAGTGGTTTGTTTTTAAACTTTTTAAAGTCTTTTTGGAAAGCTTTTGTTAAAGCCATGTCAGAAGCTTTGAATATCTCACAAAGCACTGTTCAGTCCATAGTCTGAAAGTTATAAGAATATGGCACAACAGCAAATCTTTCTGCCGGATTACACTTACTGTACCAAAAAGGCAGATATGCACTCAGAGGAGCTGCAGAGTTTACTGAGTTTTTTTTTTGAGTCCTTCACCTTTCTTTCAACACGCCAACCCATTACTGAGAAGAAGATGGAACCAGACACTAAGGACTGATTTTGGGAATTAGACTAAACATCTCCAGCAAATCCTACTACAGATACAGTATTAGGAGCTTTTGGTCTGAGCTTGTAGAAAAGTCAAATTTACACATGCCTTTTTCATAAAGTACCTGAGTATTTGTAGTCCACAGAAACACTCAGCTCAATCCACAGCTCTACAACTACAGTATGCAGCATTTTTATTGATCAGTCGCATTATTTATCAAATCTAAAAAAAATTGTTTGCCGTCAGAATTTTAAAAAATCTAAAAGAAAAACAGGAAATGAAAAGGGTATAAACACCTAATCCAGGAATGGTATTTTACGGCGCAGCATAATAGGATTTTTAGATTATACATGACAAAACTAGTATCTGCACGAACAAAAAACATCCCGTTCTTTGGTGTTTTACAGAGATCCTTAAATAAAGAAAAAAAGCAGTAGAGCAAGGTTGTTTTATAAAAGCATTCATATTCCACAGCGGTTGCTATTACATGAGGTCCCTTTGCAGAAATCTGTCACAGTAAACATCAGTAGAAATTAAGTATACGGTGAATAAAAACATATCATAGTAGATTTAGTCCAATCCAATCTTTATTTAAAGTAAACATGTAAAGACATCAATGAAATGTGTGCAATAAAGGAGAGTAACAGAGTAAAGGCCTAAGTCCAGCTGATATTTACATGCTCTGAACTTCCCTTAATCCAGGTTTACTGCTGTCTCCCACCAAATTCACAAAACTCGGTATGAGATGAAAAATTGGCATCTTGCACTCTGCACCAAAGAAGAAACTCAGCGGATAGATTTTCCTCAGTGTTTTATTGAGAAGAGATTTCAATCTTCTGGTTCTATTTTAAAGTTTGACTCAGAGGTTGTTCATAAAGTTTACTCCGGGGATAACTTCCTAATGTTTTCACAATTCTGTTTGCAAACACTAAGAAATAAATTGCCACCGTTTATCTGCTCTTCTTCAACTCTGGGTTGTATTGTTAAAGATGTAATCTGTTTTATTTACAAATCCTTGCATTTGTGTCTAATTATTATTTTAAAGGAGTCCAGACCAGTAAAAGATAATCTTTGCTTATCTGCTTGATACAAAAAAAATCTAGCCTATATTAAATGTGTATGTCCATTAAAAAGGAATTCAACTTATTGAATGTTTTAGATATGTTTAAAAAAAAATAATGAAAAAATGAATGCCACTGACTTCTATTTGAAGGGATTCTTTTTTGTTTCTCCTACATACAGATGAGTTTGATTAATCTCTCAGTGTGATTCAAAACAAAATGTGAGCAACTGGTAAACTCGACAAATTGAAATAAAATTGGAAGAAATTAAATGCTCTGTCAAGTCCTTTTACAGTGGGAATACACAAATTAGTTTTGGCTCCTTGTGACAACACGTTCGCTCATGGAGAATAATTTTCTCATTAATCGTGCTCATCCTGTCTGTTTCCATTATATTAACAATTTAGCATTTTGTGAAATACATATTTCCTGACAGCTTGACATTTCCTTTGGATGGAGTTTATTGTGCTCATGCTTCCTGCGGAGTACCATCTATTTTAGTTGACTGTTATTATTGGACCTTTTGGGCTGATTTGTTGGCTTCTCTTTTAGTGCTCCGTGGAAATGTGTCGCCTGCTCTTTCAAACAAATCTATTGAGATGTGTATTACCTTGAAACCACCTTAACCTTGTCATCTTACAGTTGGAGGTATTTGTGTGTTTGATTTTATGAGCTGTGCATAGTTGTGTTGATGAAAGTGAATGATACATTGGCTTAGAGGATTTCTCAAGTACCAACTGGGAAAGTGTAGAGAAAAGCTTTTTGCACCATTTTTAGACCTTCAGCTCTAAATAGTGCAACAATCTGAAGAGTGTGGAGAGAAGCTTGTTGCACCATTTATAGCTAAGAGTCTTTTTGAATATCACTGTCAGTCAGGCTGCATGTAGAACTTCTGTAAACCTTATGTAATCCCTCAATATGTATGGATAATAACCATTCCATTTCAGCTCCGGTTGTATGTTTATAGTCGTTGTCCTCTTTGACTTCAGTCAGAGACTTACTGTCAAACAATATTCAAAATTTTGTATATGTCCATTGCTTTCTCCTCTGAAAAGGGAAAACTTCTTATTTTAATCTAAAAGAGGTTGTGCGATTTTGCAAAGAACGAAAATTAAATATTTGTTTCTAGATGTAGCAAATTAAAAACACAAAAGGAAAAAGGGCAATGATTTCAGCTCTAATTGCTGCTGCTGCTGCTGCTACACAGTTCTGCCTGCATCAATCATAATGGCTATCACAATACACCTCAAGAAGATACACTCAAGTATGTAGCAACTATGACAGGATGTTAAAAAACTCAAAGGGTATAAATACTTTTGCAGGGCTCTACAAAGGATAAAAAATTATAACAAAAAATGGAGTTATTTAATGCCCTGCAGTAGGGAAATAATGCTTTGTTCTGTCTGGTAAAGCAAAGTTAAAGGCAGGAATGTGACTGTGAGCAAGTGTTGAAAATATGATTTAACCGTCAAAAATGTCCATCAGCATTTACATATACATTGGTACATTACATTTCCCCTCATTTCCTTCCCTACTCTCCACCGTTCTGTCATGTTCACATATAAAAAGCAATCCAAGAAAATGCATTTCCTGCAACAGATGGAGCAGAAAATGGACTTACATTCATCCTCAGTGTTAAGTACTGTAGAAGCATCTTTTTCCCCTTTCCACCAGAATGTCACGGTTTATGCATAAAGGTAGCACTACTATATTCATTCACGTTGTTGGTGATTTTTTTGTTCTTCACTTTGTATAAAGATTTGTAAGTAGAGGTATGTTCAAGGCCATTCTTCCTTCCCTTCTTTAATAACTGCTATGTATAGCATTATTTTCCTATACATCTGTATTGAACTGCATCTCTGGAATGGCCTTGCCTTCTTTGCACACACTATGTTTTAAAACTCATAAACCTGGCCTTGTAGAATCAAACCTTGAAGCTTTCTGTTATTGACAGGACCAATATTATACTGAAGAATGGGATTCAAAGAGTTGAGTTTAAGTAAAAAAAGAGTTTAAGATTTTTAAAATATGTGGATGGAGAACGGTGAAAAAAAGAAAAAGCAGGCTGATGTTTTTGTAGTTAGTTTTGATTCATTACCCTCCTGTTTGAATTCTCTCCAACTCTGAGTGGTTTCTGAGCTGCTGCTGGGTTTGGTTAAATTACTTTGGTGAAGAGGAGGGGGGTGGGGGGGACAAGAGAAAGAAAAGATATTATTCAAGATTGTATTTAATGTTATCTCCTTGTTTTCTGCAGACTGAATCCACATTAGAAACACAGTCGGGGCAATTGTGTTTTTTCAAACATGCCAGCATGCTTTACTGTTGTTGTTTTTGTTGTTGTTGTTTTTTCAAGACATTTTAATACTTGTTGATTTTTTAAAAACCTCAAAAATCTTTTTGCACCATTCCTATTTTTAGTTGCTGTTTAAAAGTGTCTTAGTTGATTCAGCAGCACACTTGGCTTTAAATCCTGAAATAAACACTCATATTAATTCAAATAAATGACCAATCACTTGATTTGTTGTTTTTTTTAACTGTAACTGTTAAAATTCAGTTCTTTTATTCTTTTTTTTCTTTGTTTCTCTTCCAGGGGAGATTTGTTCCTTTAAGATCTTTGGTCAGGACGCCCCTTTTGAGGCAGTGGTGTTGAATCGCACATCAGGAGAAGGAATCTTAAGAGCTAGCAGCCATGTGGATTGTGAGAATCAGAAGGAGTACACCTTTATCATCCAAGCTTACGACTGCGGTGACGGGCCCAGTGGAGCTAACTGGAAAAAGTCTCACAAGTAAGCTGAGCAAATGAGTCCAATCCCTTTATAAGGCGGAAGGATGATCTTAGTTGTTAAGCTATTCTTTTAAGCAATTGTATTAAAATTACAAATTTGTGATGATGAATTTGAAATAAAGAAATATATTAGAAGATAAACAAATCTAACTCTTCATATAGTGGTACTGATTCATTGTTATATAAACAGTTCATTATTCAGATTAGAGCTAGTTACTTAAATAATTCAGGCCATCATCATCATTTTGCATCTTTTAACATTTCAGTTACTATATACAAAAACAGTTTTGTAAGCTGTATAGTATATAGTATATATATAATTCATTTTTCAATTTGGAACCAACAATAAAAATATGAGAAACAGCAGTTGTTTTATTCAGAACTTTTTTTAAATTTTCCAATGTCATACTAAATTAGATATATGGGAAAACAGATGAGTAGGGAATAAATTCATTTTATATCACTTTGGGGTCTTATAGCATCTTATCTCTGATTGCTGTCACAAATTACCTCAGAACGCTGGACGCTTGATATGTGCAAGCAACTTTATTTAATAAACAAAATCAGTTGTTCTGGCTCACAATTTAAACAGTTAAAGACTGCTAGTATGCTATTTTTTACATGTTGTGATTTTCCTGTGATTCTCCAGTCTCCTTTTCTTGCTACTTGTGCCTCATAAAAATTACCTCAGAGACCAAGGAGTTAATTTTATAAGCTTTTTATCTGTTTTCTTTGTACTTAAAGTAGCAGAGACATGTTGAATCATCTCCATGTTTTTATATAATTTTCCATCCATCCATCTTCTCCAACATATTTCTTCAGAGTCACTGTGGGGCCAGTGTCTATCTCTGGCAGTCTAAGGGCGAGAGGCGGGCTACACCCAGGAGAGGTCGCTAGTCTTTTGCAGAATCTACCATGCACTCACACCTATGGATAACAGTCATGTTTTTGGACTGTGGGAGGAAGCTAGAGTACCCAGAGAGAACCCACACATGGACTGAGAGAACATGCAAACTGAATGCAGAAAGACCCTGGGCTAGGAATTGAATCCAGAAGACAACATTGCTACACACTGCCACCGTGCAGCCCTCTATATTACTTGATGCACAAAGACATTGCAGGGTCCCTATGACAACTATACAATCTATCTTGATTGATTGATTATTATTTTTTATCTCACAGTGGAGAAATTGACTCGTTACATCAGCTCAAATAGTCAAAGGAGGAGAAGAACGTGTCAAAGGAAGAACAAAGTGCATGGGATATATACAGTATATACAGTGCATCCTCATATGACAGCTTTCTTTTTTTCTAGTAGGATTTTTATACAGGGTTATTGCACAGGGTGTTTACATGGGTGTTTATTAGTTATTGCAGTGGGTGTCAAGTATAGAGAAACGGGTTATTGCACAGGGTATGAAATAGTAATTGCATATTATACATTGCACAAGTTATTGCCATTGTAGTGTCACATTGTAGAGTCTGGTTGCAGCAGGGATGAGTGACCTGGGGTAGCGCTCCTTTTTACAGACAGAGTGTAAAAGTCTTTCACTAAAGGAGCGGCTCAGCTCCTCTACAGTCGGGTGCAGAGGGTGGAAGGTGTTGTCCTTGATGGATGTGAGCTTGGACAGCACCCTTCTCTCAGCCACTTCCTCCACTTAGTCCAGAATGCAGCCTAGGACCCAAACGGTCTTTCTCACTAGTTTGTTCAGTCTCTTTCTGTGCCACTCCGTGCTAGAAGGAGCCCTGCAGACAACACCTTAGAGGAGGGCTGATGCCACCACAGAGTCATAGAAGCCTCCTCAGGAGGTGGAGGCTCTTTATCTGCTTATTTCTAGAGTAATAAATCATTCCAGAGTCCTGCTCGGGTCTGATTTTTCAAAACACTATCCGCCCGCACCCGTAGAGTTCAGGACCGAGACCCGAATTGTTAGCCACCATTATCCCCATTTAAAACCTGGCTGGGACTGCTCAGATCCGTAAATAATAAAAGTTGACCCGACCTGTGATCACAAAGCTGCTCATAATAACAGAGGCAGTAAAGAACATTGCCTCACGCTCACATACCGTGTGTGCGGCACTCACAGGTTAACAGCTATAAGTAAGAAGGCTTGCCTCGCTGCTATATAGATAAGTTGTGCACAATATCCACCTAAATGAACAGTTATGTTCAAATATTTTATCTTTACAAAACATCTTCTCCAGGTAATTTATAAACACAGAAAGACAATAGTATCATAAAAAAAACTTCAAGCTGAATGCTTACTTTCTAATTACAAACTAGTTAATAAACAATAAAGTGGAGTTCAGTTTATTATTAAAATTACTAAAGACGTTTTCTACCAAACCAACCCCAGCACATTGCATTGAATCACTGATATACAATGTTCCCTCTGCTTGGATGAAGTGACAGCAGGTACTGTAGTTTTGTTGTGACTGTAGAAACAGACTGAATTACACATAGCGTAATTAAGTCTGTTAAACACGCTGTTGACTCCTGCCAGATCTGTCTGGACCAATCGCATCGCGGGAGGCAGGATCTTACGATGCGTGACTCTCAGCACCAGAATCCCCATGATATAGCATCACCTTTCTGCTAGCATAAAAACAAGGTGATGAGCGCAACAAAGCAATTTTGCAATGAAAATCAAGAGCACGCTGTATATCCTCAGATTTTTTTAGGCAAAAGCTGAAGAAATTATTCACTGGAGAGTTTCTGCGACGGCTTGACAAGTTTCTTCAGACTAACAAAGTTACTAAAACAAAGTGTATTGCTTTGAGTTTTTGTATCATATCAGTAGTTATCTGATTGGTTCTAACCTGGTAACGCTGACCCTATTAGTCCAGTCTGAAATCAAGCTCTACCAGCTCTTTACCAGACTGATATGCCATGTACATGTATATGCCTTATCAGTTTGGCTTGCCACGCTTGAGCATGCATGTAGTGACAGTGGACTGGAAAACTTGAATGAATGGTCGTCTGCCACAAGACCCTAAAAGAACTCAGAATCACTGATCCAGAAATTATTTTATGGTAAAGAAACAATCAAAAGTAAATGGCATTGATATCCACTTTAAAAATTTATCTAGAAGAGAAATCTTCTTCAGATGAGAAATCATCTGGACAGATTATTGCATGCTCTGTAGTCTAGTTCAAAGGCTTCACACACGTTAAATCAGAACAAAAAAAGCTCATCCAGTGACTCCATCTAGGAGAGAGACTGGGTTAACCACAGAGAGCTAAGTGAATCATCTGTAAAAGAATGAGACATTGCTGGCAGCAGGGGTTCAGCCAAGATCAAGATATCTAAATGTTTACTCCTCTGCCTGATGAAAAGACTAACGTCAAACCCATGGAGAGCAATTCACCCTTATCACTCTGTTTCTGTGAACCACTCTGGCAAGGGAATTACCAGACATACTTTTTGAAACTTAAATCAAAAGTCTACAGACTATCAGAGGTCTTTTAAAAGGTTTGGGGAGAATTTGGGCAGGTATATTTTCTATGTAAAATTTTTTCAGTCTATTATATTTTGTATCTATAGCATAACAGTGATTTGTCTATTTCCTTGATACTGTCACTGTCTTGATTATTCTAGTAGATGTAGTTAAAAATTGGAGATCTATGTAAGGATATTTTCTCCTGATGGCCCAATGATAAAATGTGTGTCCCTTTGTGTTTGCAGCTCGTACATAACACTGGCAGACAGGCATAATAGTGTGGACAGCATCAAAACAAACTCTCTGCTCTTTACTCAGAGATGGAACGATGCTAAAATAAGCAACTTCTCTGTAGTGAAAGAAAAGCAGTGAGAGAAAAGAATCTGTGCTGGATTTCCTTAGAGTAAGGCAAAAAAGACAGCATGTACTTGTATTTGCTTGCACGTTGTTTTGTGACACATTACAGAGCTTAACACACTAAATAGGTCTCATTAGGCTTATGCCATGCCAGATGTGCCTTCTCAGATGCAAAGTGAGTTGTTGTCAGTGAAGGTCAATGGTGAATAAAACTCCTGTATTTACATTACTGCTTCATTTACAGACCTTGAGGCACAACCATTTAGTAAGAGTGGTAAGTTGATTTCTTCCAGCTGATAAATTTGTTGTCTATTTGTCGAGTATTTGTAACATAAAATGAGCTAGCTGCAAGATTGGCTTAATAGCTTATTTAAAAAAAAAAAAAAACTACTTTATTCTCATAATTAATAAGGACATTCCATATCAGAGGTTGTCAAACTCATGTCAAACCTGTAAGGAGCTGGTGCCTTTTATTAAGATTATCATTTTGCTCTTTACACAGAAGAGTAAACATAGTAGGTAAATAAACATGACTTAACACGGAGTAAGAGACAGTAAATTTACGTTAACTGGAGTAAAACTCATATACTCATGAGAAGGTAAATGCCAATGTCTGCCTACAATGAGATGGCCACTTTTTGTGTGTGTGTGAAAATGCAATGGGATTTTCTTTGTATTTCAGAAATTCCGTCCTTTACAACTGAAAATGACTGAAACAATGTAGCTGTGATTACGCTGCCACTGCCTGGCCCCGGGTCATTCTGTTGTCACATTTTGTCCCACATCAAAAAGCAAGCTTATTTCTAAACAAAACCCAACATGTTGTACCTCTGTAGAATCAGGCAATCCTAAAGCAAACAACCATCAACTCAACTGTAAGCCAAACATACTCCATAAACTAATAACTAATAATTTGTCATTAAATCTGAACTAATAATTTCCCCTTTTTGTTTTTTTCCTTAACATGTTTTACCCTGGCATACATTTCTGTAACCATCTACAGAAAAGTAATATCCAGTTGTGTTTCCCATAAAAAAGTAAAAAAAATAAGAATAAATGCACATATTTTATGTGTCTTACAAGACGTGTCTGCTGTTTAAAATTATCTAAGATAATAAGGGCTTATTCACCAATTTGTTTTCTGCCAAAAGTAATAAGTTCAATTCTCAGTATCCAGAATACTACGGAAAAGTCCTGCACATAAGAAATACAATCGGTAGGCAAATGCATCACTATATTCTTTTGCTAGCTGAAGCAGTGTAGCACAACTAAGAGTGTGTCCAAAGACCACCCTAACCCCTAACTCATCGATCCCTATTTAGAGCAGGGACTATAAAGTGGACCTAATTGTGCACTTGGTTAACCAAACATTCAGAGGTGTCATGTGACTCCGGCTCCTCGCATGGGATCTGTGCCATCTTTGTTCTCTAATGCCGCCAAAACAAATCCCATGTTGCTATGCCAGCAGAGCTGTTCAAAAGTATTGTGGAGTATATTTACTCATCTAGTGACCATTGATGTACACTACTTCTCAAGGTGCATTGTGGGATATTTTGTGTCAGACGCTAGACTTTAGGACACTAATTTAAAATGGACGTTTGGACATAGCCTAAGTGAGAAATCAAACTTTGACAATAACATACTGTTTGCAGTAAACCTTTGAAGGTAAATAGCTGAAGTTGTGTAAATGTTAGAGTCTCTATGCATATCTTTACAAACTGGAAGATCTTAACTTCCAAATGACATAAATTACAACCATGTGGAGTTTGTAATATTATATAGCACTTAAATAGCACTTGAATATGCAATATGTGTGCCAAAACAACAAGAAGGTGGGAGTTAAGAGGCTAAGGATATAAATGAGGGTTATCTAGGCTTTCATGCTTGTGATGACTGTTCTTTCATCATTATTTTTTTTTCATGTTCAAAATAAATGAATAAACATAATTAAATAAATGACAAGATGACTCTAAATGTAAAGGTATAAAGCTAACCTTTTTACTGTGCTTGGGATCTTTGACAAAGTCCTACACTAAGAAAGTTTTCCTTCTGTTTTTATATAGCTTGTTTGAACAAAAGAGTTGTTCTCCTGTTTCTAAAACTAAATGACCAGTGTTACAGCGGTGTGCTCCACTAAACTTAAGTTTCCACTGTTGAACATCAGCTGATCATGCCCCTAAAATTTGTGCTGGATTCACTGTCAATATTGCGAATGCAACATCAGTTTAGAGGATCAATTTCTTTAAAGTTTAAAAAAATCTAAATATTATTGTCTGAGAAAGAAACCATAATATCAAATGAAAATAGATTTTTTCAGGTTTACTTAACTAAGCAAAGTCAACTCAAAGGTTTGTTCTACAATACAGAAACATTTCTTAAGCCTCCACTTATGCAAAGCTTCCTATTGAATCCTTCAGATTTGGTGTGCAGACTCTGGCCTTGCCCTCTCTTTTTCGTTCATTCTATCTTTGTCAGTTCGTCTCAATGTCGGCTCTGGGAGCGTTGCTTCAGAATCACAGTAATCAACACAATCACTGTTCTCTGTCTGACTCCTTATTTCTAATCATCCATTAAGATTCTTTAAAACCAAATCTGTACTGCAGTTGTGTTTTACGTCAGTGAATTAAGAACACAATTAGCTTTGAATGCATATATAATTTAGGTTTTTTTTAATATATTTTTTTCTTTTTCAAATGATCTCATGACATAAACTTGGTTGAGAGATACAATACACACTCTAGGATCTCATCAGAAGATGTGCCAGCATTGTGTTGGCACGCTGTAATTTTCTTCTCAAACAAATGCTTCGACTTTGTTGCATGTGGGCCCCTGAATACGGCACACTCTCATCCATGCACATTTGACAAGAAAATAAACTTGAGGTGTCCCCATTCGTGATTCAGATTTTCCTTTTTTCAAACTCTTTTTATAGACCCATTTTTCCTGTATCATCCTCCTCGTTCACTTATGTTGGCCATCCAGGCTTCATATTTCATTCATATTTTTGACAATTCTTTCATCTTTTCCTTTTAAATTTCAGGGCTGTGGTTCACATTCAGGTAGATGATGTCAATGAATTCAGCCCTGTGTTTAGAGAGTCACTCTACAAGGCATCAGTGACTGAAGGCAAAATCTACGACAGCATCTTACAGGTAGTTAATTCAATATTATATTAGTTACTCAAAGTTTTATATTATTACTCTAAGTGATATGTATAAGTATTTGGGAAAAAGGCTTTTGGAACAACACACAACAGTTTTGTAAATATCAATCTTTTTATTTCTCTAAGTCTAGACGTTGCTAAACATTGTCTTAACAAAATTTCAGGTGGAAGCCTGGGACCAGGACTGTTCACCACAGTACAGTCAAATCTGCAACTATGAAATTGTCACTGGGGGAACACCATTTGCCATAGATCGAAATGGTAAGTTTACCATTGGTAAGTGTTATGGAGTAAAGAAACATTTTTCATCCTTCCTAGATATTAAGGAAAAACTTGGAGCCTGATCTAAACCTGACTTGCATCCCATCGTCCTGTATGACATCATAGACTGACCCCCTGGAATTTCGGGTTTGGTTCTGGAAACAAATCTAAACTCTTATGAAAAGCATTTCTCAACAGAAAG
This sequence comes from Cyprinodon variegatus, assembly GCF_000732505.1. Taxonomy (NCBI): domain Eukaryota; kingdom Metazoa; phylum Chordata; class Actinopteri; order Cyprinodontiformes; family Cyprinodontidae; genus Cyprinodon; species Cyprinodon variegatus. The sequence goes on along the minus strand of NW_015150677.1, from coordinate 976,444 downwards.
CCGCAGCTTTTGTAGAAATGGAAGTGCCGCTGACTTTGTCTCTCCATCCAGTGTTTGTCTGCACACAGCTTGCTGCTCAACTGAGTAGCACAGTGAGCTCAGAGTTTTATGAACAAAACTATATAGCAATCGGTTCTCTCTGTCGCCAAAGTTTCCCAGAACACAGAGAAAAAATGGTGGGTTTGTCTATAGTCACTAGAGATATCTATAAAGTTACTAAATATTGCAGAAGTCTCTGAGCTGGTAACAGTGTGACGTGCATTACGGTGTTTGACTAATAACAGACACACCAAGAGGTCTTACCACAAAAAAAATAAAAGATTAAGGTCAAACAAATGCCAATATTGACAAATAAGGCATCCTTAGAAAACGTATTTCTAATAAAATAAGTTTAGATTTTTAGTTTAACAGCTTGACTTGAGAAAAATGGTAGTTATCTTATTTGTACAGTAAATGTTATTCCTGAATTCTCCCAAACCTTGTGTAAATATAAAAAGCACTGCTAAGTATCGATGTTGTAAAGCCAACTTTAAGACTAGTCCTTTGACACTCTGTGAAGGCTGACAATAAAAAAAAATTTTGTTGAGTTTTGAACAGCATTTCTCAAGGTTTGGTAGTTTTGAATTTGATAGCTTTTATCTATTCATAGTACATGTACTGTAATTTCCCCCCAAAATTAGATACACTTGTTTTCTATCTTTTCACTTATTTCCTCCCCCCTGTTTTATCTGCTTGAATTACGGTGTTCTCTTTTGTACTTTTTAAAGCATATCTGTCAGTATGAAATTTTACTTTGGGATTCAGACTGCCCTTAGCCAAGGCTGATCTGAATGCAGCGTAATTCAAGCCAAAGGCAGACTGAAATTGTATTTATTTCTCTCTCTGAATGTGTTCAGTCAGACAAAAACACACTTTCTCCACAGATGCTCTCCTCTCTCGGGGTGGTTCATGCTTTTATTAATATCTTTTGTCTTATTGCTTTGTGATTTTGATCTTCATGTATTTTGCTTCGCGTTTGACACCAGTCTGACTTACTCTTCTTACAGGCCGAAAGATACAGATAGGAGGGCAGAGTAAGCCAGTAGTTATTGGTTAGATTTGTTCTTGAGAATAGTGGCTACTTTGTTATGTGTAAAGGATCCCAAAAGTAATTAAGTTGTTCTAAAATAGTACCTAATGCTAGATGTAGATTTAATTTTATTGGAGAGACAATGGCTTAAATAAACCAGTTAGATGAGTATGACATAGTGGAAAAATTGCAAATCTTCTTTTGGAAAGTAGCCTTATATGAGCAATGCAAACAGCAGCTTTTAAACATCGCGTGGAGGAGAAATGGGCTCTGGTATGCTCTCGCACGTGTTTAATATGCGTTCCCTCTCAGGAGCAGATACATGGTTTTTCATGTGCATTTTTTTTTAAAGTGTAGAGGGCGGGTCTTTTCAAAAAAATTTAAAAATCCTCCACTATACCTTTAAAACTAGTTTATAAATTGAAAACATAAACTGCCCTTAGTGACATAATTTGTATTTTTGATGTAAGATTCTTTTAGAATGATATGAAAATTTTGTTTTTAATCTGCTTGCAGATTAAATGGTCCCAAAATAACGGTTATCCAAAATAAAGACCAAAGCAAAATAAAGACCAAAGCATACTTCTGCCTTGTCAAGTGAAAACCATTAAATTAACCTTTAAACTGCAGCAAAGTCTGTAGTGAGCATTATAGAGAAGGGGATGATTATTTTCTCAGGAAATTTAGATTGGAGGCGTTGTGTTACCACTGACCTTCTATAATGAAAAACCTACTAAGAATCAGTAATGGCTTTAGCTTAGAGGATAGCATATCCAAATATGTCTGCCACATCATTGCACTGTTTCATATCTATCCGTCTAAGTCAGTGTATTAAAAATCACAATGTACCTGAGTTCAAAAATGAAGCAATGAATCAAGTCTATGAAGGGTGTGTAGTTTGTGGTGCTTTTGTATTTAATGTGTATCATGACAAAGAGTAAAAGATGTAATTTCATTCAAATTGTACCACGCATCTGAAAATATTTGCAGCAGGCTTGCTTAACTACTTCATGTAAGTTAGATTGTTAGATACTAGATACATAGAACATACTGGGACGTCTCATTGATAAAGTAATAGAAGATGTATTATTTATCATGTTTTGGTAGCTAAGTTTTCTGCATTTTGAGTTTTCTTTTTTTTACCAGTCTGTTAATCTAGCCTCTGTAGTTAGAAATGACAGTTGCTGAGTTTTCCAGTCTCCTCTTGTTTGAATTCTTTTTTCTGTGGTTGATTTAGTTGGTATACTGCTTTTAATTTATTGTTGGTGTTTAGTCCCTTCTTTACTTCTCTTTAATGTTTTTGTGTCTCTTCTCTGAATATCCTCGGCTGCTTTCACGTCGCTCATTAGACTCAAGAATTTCCTGTTCTTATGTTCTTATGTTCTTTTAGTAATTCTGCCTCAATCATCTTCCCTCCAGATTCTTGGTTTGTCTTTAGTTCTATTTTAATGAATTACCCTTATTTCATATTTCTGGACTTTTGTATTATAAGACATACTTATGTTTTTTCTCCAACTCTGCTTCCACTTGCCTATAGTCACGTCTTCGACAACCAACAGCCTTCTGTCACGCCACATACATTTATATGCTTCTTAATCACAAACCAAAACACCATTACATTTGTTGCTTAAATTAAGCCACTAAGTAAAGGCAATCAATTAATTCAATAAAGAAACCTATTAAAGAATATGAATAAAATCATGAGGGAAGAAAAGTATTCTTACATGTTTTCAGCATTCATTAACAAGAATTAATTGCTGAAGTTTGAAAAATTCAAACCTCTCAGTCATGATAGCAGCTGCTGTACGGCTTTACTAGATCAATGATCACATAAAGATGAATATATCGTTGTAAAGAAAGCACATTTTTCTCAGATTGCTTTTTAAATTCACTTATAAGTTTGCTTTTTTAAAGGCAGTGACATCAAACCATTTTTATCTCGTTGCTTTTATACTCTGCGCCAGTGACTTGAGACCATCTATTCATCCTATTTTGTATGAAAATTTTACAGGGAGGTTTTAACAAAAAAAAAAGTAATACAAGTTCAGTCAATTGTGACATCAGGCTTAACATTATTTCCCTTGCAGCTACAGTTTGCTTCTGCCTTTCTTTAACTCGGAATATAATTGTAGTTTCCTCAGTTTAAAAATAATCCCCCTTCTTTTTTTTGTTACCCCGTAGGTAACATCAGAAACACAGAGCGACTCAGTTATGAAAAGCAGCAGAGCTACAGGATTATGGTATCTGCCTTTGACTGCGGTCAGAAGAAAGCCAAAGAGGATGTGGTGGTACATATTGAAGTCAAGCCTGTCTGCAAACCAGGATGGCAAGGTCAGAAACAAACAGTGTAATTCACTCCTGATGTCTAACCTTGAAATACTTGGTTTAAAATCGCTGATTAGTATGTTGGTGTGATGTGTTTATCTATTGCCTTCAGTTACCTAAATGCATGCAAAACTCAAGATTGCCATTCAGAGCACTCTTAAAGGCATACCCTCCATTGTGAAGGAACTTTTTTCTCATTTTAGACAGAATGTCTCTGAAGGAAATCAAAGGACCTGACAGAAACCTCAGGAGGGAAAGCTGACTAGACTGGTCATTTTTCTTTTCTTCTTCCTTAACATGCCAACAGCTTGGTATTCAGTCCAACCCATCTCCCCTGCTGCTTCACCTGTCTGCTCTGACAGCATCTCAGGAATCAAGCTCATGCAGGAATGAGAAAGACAGAACGATTGGAGTAGAGGCAGAACAGGATGAAGGAAGAGGTAGAATGAACAGATAGGAGAGAGATAAAAATGAAACAAACTTACGATGTTAATACAATCTTACTAAAAAAATGTTTAAGTGGAACTGTTTTACATATTTAATCATCTAAGACCAAGCTGTGTCTTTGTGATAAAATAAAATTAGATAGCAGTTCTTTGAACATATGCATCCAGGAAACATCCTGGGAACTTAAGATAGTGGACTCTTGAAATACAGTACATACTCGAGGAGAACAAATAAAAAATGTTCTTCCTCCCACAGCTGCAAGAACAAAATAATGTAATTATTCTCACAGAAGTGTCTTGTGGGTCCTGGCTGCAGGTTTCTCGCTGCTTGTTCTCAACATATCATCTAGAAAGAACTTTTTTTCTGAAGAGTTTCCAAGAAAAATTGTACAAAAAGTCAGCATTTTCATGAATATTGTTAAAACGGCAAAGCAGGGATGATTTTTCCCTTTTAACTTTTAGGCTTAAACCACCCACTGTCCCCAGAGATACCGAGAAAAAGTTCTTTGTTCTTGCAGAATGTAACAATCTCTAGCAATGAACTGGACTGTAACAATCTTTAGCGATGAACTGGACTGCTGTAACAACACTAATGCTCTTTACTAGAAGGCTTAGAGTTTACCTCCTGAGTGTAGGGATGTCCCAATACAACTTCTTGATTTACAATACGATAGAATATTGCAGCTTTAGTTTTTGATACCCATATTAGCCTAATACAATATCAGCATTAATTATACATACTTGTATTAAATGGGCTGTACACATATAGTGCTTTTTCAAGTCAGAGGACTCACTGACAGAAGCCAAGCTGCCAAACACTGGTGCCACCAGTCCCTCTGACCACCATAAGTAGGCAATGCAGGTGAATTGTCTTGCCCAAGAACACAGCAACAACACTGAACCCACAACCCTCCAGTTGCAGGGCAAACCAATTCATCTGACGCCACTGTCACCCCACATTACTTATTCTGTGGTGTAGGATGTGGAATGAAAAAGGCTTGTTCAGTCACATTAATCAAAGAACATTCGTCAACCCCAATAGGTATGACAACAACTGACCCATGTGCTATAAACCACTGATTAAGTTCAAACAGAAGCAATGTGTTCATATCAGCATACTAATATCTGAGATTTCAGATGCAAGCCGATATAATTCGGTATCAGATCTTTGGCTGATATTGGATCAATATCTGATCGGGACATCCCTGGTACCGGGGGTCCTCCATTGCACTCAAGGTACATAAAGTGTTGCTACTGCTGATCCTTTCTTGCAGCGACTGTTAGTCTTTATAATCTCAACTTCTCCTTACAGGTTCAACAAATGTTTACAACCATGCTGTTAGTAACATAGTTTTTATATGCTTAGTAAGTGTTGTGTGCATCATTGCCTTAATTTGCACAGATTTATCTGATTTTTGCACAGTATTTACCTGCTCCGTAAGCGATTTTACATCCATCCTCTTATTCACATAGTTGTTTTCATTTTACATATTTGTAAATGGGTTGGTTTTCCATTCTATTCTATTCTCTTCTATACTAGTTTCTAAATTTAAGTGAAAGATTAAAATGCTATAAAAATGGATCATAAATATTTTTGTTCTGTAACAACTTTAGAGTAGTAGAAGAGACAGATGTGACACCGCAGATAAAATCTCATAAAATATGAGCACATATATTCATAATGTGAAGGGCAGTTCCTGCATAAAATGTAGGTCAATATAACCAGTCTGAGTACAGGTATAAAAAATGTGTTTCCTTCAGTTAGCAAGTCAGGCTACTGTCACGGAAGAAGTAATGAAACTAGCATAAACTGTAGTTATTTCTTTTAATTTTTTCTAAGATCTGAGAAAATGTATCTAAAAATGTCATCTGGTACAAAAAAGGCCTCTTTATTGTGCTCGCATCCTTACCAATGTTGTGTTATTTTTTCAAATTCTGTCTCATAAAAGTGGCTATAAACCAGGACCATTAACCCATGCAAAGCTTAATGTAAAACCATTACCCTCTCGTAGCTTAAAACCATGAATAAAACATAATGCAGGGATGCATTTAACGCAAGCTCTCTCTGCTCTCCTCTGTAACCTATTTCATCATGCGCAAAGGTCAGCAAAGCTTCCGCAGCTGCTGTTTAGGAAATCTCTCTCAATAATGAGGAATCCCCATCATCTCTCCCTACCACTGTAATCACAATCTGTTTCTCTCAGTAATTTCCTCAGGAGACTTGATATCACTGATATGACATGCACAGAGCAGAATCAGCATGTTCAATCTCTTCCATTGCCCCAAAAGAAGCATTTTAGTACACACTGAATAAAAGTCTTAACAACTTGGTAGTTAAAAAAAAAAACTGCATTACATTACACTGGCTGTCCAGCTGGCAGTAAAAAGCAAGGGAGCTATCTTTAACAGCCCTTTTGGCACAGCAACCTCATTAGTACTTGTGTCACTGCATCGTTCACTTTCAGCAAATAACAGATACAAATTTCCCCCAAAAAATCCATCTTATAAGAAGACTGAGATCTTGATGTCTAAGGTGAAGGCTAAGTGCTTCAAACAAGCATGCACATACTCTTCAAGTGTCTTTTTTTTTTTTAGGCTGGAACAAGCGAGTGGATTATGAGCCAGGGACTGGAAGCAAACAACTATTTCCCAAGATGCACCTGGAAACATGTGGAGGGCCCTTGTCCGGAGTAAAGGCCATGGTGGAGCTGCAGACAAATCACATTGGAAAGGGCTGCGACCGTGAAACTTACTCTGAAAAGTCTTTGCAGAAACTGTGTGGTAAGTAAAGCTACAAAGGAAAAAGAAAAGCAGTTGGATTACTATAAAGCAAGGAGGGAGAATGTTTTACTGAAATAGTGAGGCGCTTTTCAACAGTAAGGGACTATGAATGCATTAAATTTTAATTCAGATATAAAATTGCCTCCTGACATCTTAACCTTCTCAGTAGACTGATTTCTATAATAATAATTCAATCCCGCACACTGTTTAAATGACCTTTATTGAATTTGATTAAACTTTAATTTGGAACTTCCTTTTTTTAAACCATCCATTCATACCTAGAAACATTCATTCTTACTTAATACTTTGCAAAAGTATTCAACTTCTTGAACCTGCTGCCACAAAGCAACCAATAACTTCACTCTATTTCCAGTGAGTTTTATTTGATAGAGCAATACAGACTGTTTCATTATTATAAAAAAAGTGAATATTTATTATTCTGTCAGTCCTTTCATTTTTAAAATGTATTTAGATATTAGAATTGTTGAATTAAGGTATTTGACCATTTGTATCTTTTATGTAGTTTCCTCCAGACTGACTACCTGTAAATACATTGTCCTTGTTATATCTTCTGACTGGCACATCAAGGTGCAGCGTCAGGCAGCACCGACCTCCTTCCTGCCCCCAGCCCCTCGGCAAATTGGACCGCATCTCTTCTCACTGACAGTGGACGTGAAAGCGACCTCATCTACAGGTTTGACGGGAACCAGGCTGCAAATGTTCCAGATCACGTGGTGCCCCAGAACCTGACAGACCAATTCACCATAGCAACATGGATGAAACATGGACCAAGTCCAGGACTTAGAGCTGCAAAGGAAACCATACTGTGCAACTCTGACAAGACAGGTGGGAAAATAACCATCACATCAACTTAATGATAAGATGTAGGAGCCTGATATGACATTGATATTTGTATTGACCCTTATCTCCCTTTAAGTAAGACTTTTTCTTCTCCCTTAATAACAACTTAGATTTCCTTAATTTTTCTATAATTAAACACCAAAAAGTACAAAATCTAAATATTATTTGAAATTTTAATTATAATAATTTAATAATGATAATAAATGAAGCTCAAAATATCACATACAGATTTCCAGTTTCTTAACCAACATGCAGAACAACAGGAGAACAGGGGATCAGATAGATCAAGTTTATTTTAACAGTTGAAATAATTCAGTAAATGGTTTGGGTCCTTGGAGGGAGGGCACACTTAGTTGTCTGCACACTGCTGAGAAGAAAAAGGGAGAAGATGAGTTTGAGATTGTCGGCAATATGATCTTTGAGAGAAGTTTAAAAAAACAGATCTTACTTGGATTGAAGCTTTCCTTCACCCAGAATGGAGGGGAATGTGGTTTGTGGTCTTGGTTCCTTTTTGAGTGTCCAGGTTCCAGAGAGCGGTTTCGGCTGAGTGAGTTCAGATTGATGATGTGGAGTCTGGGTGGAGGGCGAACAGGTTTACTCAGACTTGGAGGAAGAAAGAGGAGTTATCCGACTGCCAGCTGGAGAAACCAGGAACTGCTTATAATCAAGCTGAGGAGTTAATGGAGGGACTTGGGCAACCAGTTGGTAACAGTCCACGGTGTCACAAGGAGAGAGAATCAAGAAAACCATATCTAGGTCTTCACAAGGAGGATCCATGGCGTCACAAGGAAACACCTGAGAGAATGTGGACAACAAGATACTATAAGTCTGTCTAAAGGAAAGTAACACAGAGAGTATCTTTATGGGGGCTCAGAGTACCATAACTGGCAAATACTCAAATAACAAGGTGCTGGCAGTCTGCTTCCTCTTAAGCTCCAGGATGATTAGGTAATGAGTAACAGGTGTGCAGACAGAATTGAAAGAATAAAAGAGCCGGGTATCCATGAACTCTCCTCCGGACCGTAGCCCTCCCAGTCGACGAGGTACTGTCACTCACCACCTCGCCGACGGGAGTCAACAATCCGGCGGACGGTGTAAGCAGATGTCCATCCACATCTTGGGTGGAAGGAAGGGGCTCAGAAGGAGGGCCCAATGTGCTGGTACGACTGGGTTTGATCTGGGAAACATTAAACGTGGGATGAATGCAGAGAAAGATGGAATACCGAGGCAAACAGATGAGGGACTGATGACTATTAGATAGTTCAGATATGAAGAAGCACAAAAGTTCAAGAAAACTTGTAAAATGTTAAATGGCATTTTCAATTTAGGGAAGTTTAAAGCCCTTTACACTACATTAATTTATTTATTCACACACACACGCACTGATGGTGGTAAGCTACATTCTAGCCACAGCTACCCTGGGGCTCAATGACAGAAAAGAGGCTCCCGTGCATAGATGTCACTGTGTAATTATGACAACCATCAGTATGGGAAACCATCACTTGTGCTTGAGGTATGCATTTTAAGCTTAAAGTGCATAATTAAATGTATACCCTATGCTAGTCATCAGAAATTTTTAACATATTATTTCTCTGATGTATAAAGGCAAACTTTGGTTCATCACCAAGGGGTTTAACATAAAGAAAATCTGTACTTTAAGTAATAACAAGAATGCATTTAGAGGAATAAAAAAAAAAATGCATGCATTATATTATTTTGGAAACAATGATCATTTTGAAGGAGTTTATATGCATGCACTTGTTTGACGATGCAATATTTTGAAATACTTGTTGCAGAGATGAACCGCCACCACTACTCTCTGTATGTTCACAACTGCCGCTTGGTGTTCCTGCTGAGAAGAGATTTCACACAGATCGACACTTACCGGCCCGCTGAGTTCCACTGGAAACTGGAGCAGGTGAGGAGGCTGTATGAGAAGTGTGAGTGCATGCTTTTAAACGCGCAGGCTTGTCTGTGCCCCGTCTTAAACAGAGGGAGATTATTTTCTGCAAGTGAAGGGCCATCGCTATTTGTGTAGTTAGGAGAAATGCTCTCCCCTATAATTACCTGAGGCCTTCCGTCACTTTCTTCCACTCGCAGTGGGAGATAAGAGAGTAGCAGACGCCCTTATGCTAAAAGTTTAACTCAGTAAAACACACATTTCCCACATCAAGGATGGAAGGTCTATTTAGCTCTGGTTAATGGCTCTTTCAGCAGAAGATCTATTTTATCTGTCATTTACCTGGAGAGTTTTTGGACCTACAGTATGTTCAGGAAAAATTCATTTCTTTAGAGAGATTTTGTTTTGAAAGTGAGTTGCATCATATTATGTTTTCCAACTACAGGGGAAGGTCACAAAGGTCCCCTAGATAGTCATCTATTTCGCACCATCCATTTTGACAAAAACTCTGACCAGCTTTCTTATGTCTGCTGAAGCATTTCATTCCCACTGTTTGTGTATTTCAGATTGATGCAAAGTATTATTTATCTAGTTAAAGTAATTTTGCTTATAGGCCACAAAAAGTTAAATTTTGCCCTTTTTTGAGCACCGTACTTTTTTGAAGTGTTTTCTTTGTCAATTAAAATGCTTTTGGTAAAGTTTAAAGCTATAAATAAGGCTCCTTGTTTTTCTTTCCTGAAAAGATTTCTTTTTGCCATCTATTAAGGTTCGATTTGCTGAATGGATGCCCCAAATTTGTACTGTTGTCAAATTCGTCCACCTGAGCTGTGTATCCCAGCAGCTCATTCGGAAAACTTTTAATTTTCTAAACAATGCTATACTACTCTCGTCTTGTCCCTTTAGATGGATACCATGTCTTGTTTGGATCGAATTCTCCTTAAATATCTCTGCAGCCTTATCTGTTTTTTTTAACTGTGTTTGTCTTTATAATCCTGTTTGTAAATGATTTCTAACGAATCCTTGAACCCTTGAACAGCTGACATCACAAAGGTTCACTCTGTTTAAAATTGGATTCTAAAAGTAGTTAATTGCTCTGGATTTGATCAGAGTTTTGCCTCATATATTTAAAACATGTAGAAACATGAAGCATGAGAAAGTTTCATACCTGCAACTTTATAAAATTAAATAGCACTTTTGTAAGGTTTTTTTTTTTCATTTCAAGCTGAAATCCATTTTCTCGTGTGAAGTTAACTAATAGTGTATATATTCTTTGGACCGTAAGAAAGGTTTATTGCAGGTCACTGGTTCAAAAAATCCCTGTTCCTCCTTTGTACCATTCAAACAGATATTTGTTTGGTCTAGGTCAAAGGTAGATTAAAAAATGGTTTTCCCATCTGCTGTTCTTTTCCCTGGAGCCTGTGGAGGTAAACATGACAAAGAAATAGCATCCAAGCAGCAGAATGCAGTCTTCTAAGCAAACAACCTCCCGACTCTTCTTCTATTCTATTACTCTGTTGTCATTCATTCTGTGAAAGTTTTTTTTCTCTCACTTTACTTTTAAGAGATAAGATACCAAACAGTAATGCTAGTATAGTGTGTAGACAGACTCTTTGTTTTCCTTATGCTCTAGTTGAAGATTTTACCAGAAACAGTCATTAAATCCAAAAACAATACACAAACAATTGCTTTTAACTGTGCTTGCATGAAAGATGTGTGAAATTGGATACATACCTAATAATTAATGCTGATTAAACAGTCTTGTTTGTTATGCTCTTAATCTTTACCTAAAGTAATTCAGCGTTGAATTAAAGGTATTTTGAGCAACTATAATTACTCTTTTGATCTATATTATCATTTATATTATGAAGTTAATATAAAACTTGAAGGCAGACAAAGTGGTACTGCATATGGCGAATTTACTTATTTGCTTTGGACCAATATTATACATTTATTTTGTAATATTTCCTCTGGATGATAAACATGGCATAAAGAGGTTGATAGACTGAAGGATGATGCATCCCTTTGGTCCTCTTTTGTAAAGACAAGGATTTTAAAGAGTTTAATTAGCCATCTGGACCTTCTTCTAGGCCTGAATCATCTTCTTTTATTTATTTATTTTTTTTTTTTACAGTTATTTACCTTTCTTATTGTTTAGAAATGTTTCAAATACCTTCGGAAAGCCCAGAGAACTGAACCTGATCACTTAAAAGAAAATACCTAAAGATGAAAACAAAAAACAAAAGTCTAGTTTATTACTTTTGATATTATATGTTTTTTGAATCTATCTAAACTATATAAAACTGATTTTTCTTCATCAAACCTTCAAACGCTAAGTAGCCTGTTTCTGTGGGGCATTAAACATTAATTTAATTTGATAATTGAGGTTAACATCTAGAGCCATTACACCAAATGATATATGTCAGGCACTGATTTTTTGTCATTTAGATTATTATGGTCTAGAGCTAATTAATTGCAATGTTACAAACATCCATTAGATAGATTTTTGAAATAATAAAAAATGCTATGATCCACATAATCATGGAAAAGACTACTGAATGAATAGCTGTCCAGAAGACATCTTCTTCGCATTGAAAACCTTCAAAAAACCTTTTCTAGTTAAAGTGAAACGATAGATCATGGCTGAGAACATGCAAAAGCGAAAGTTAAAAAAAGAGCAAACTTCATTTAAGACTGGACAAGATTATTGGGGAATGTAATGCAGCTAAATCCAATTTCAGGAACCCTGGCACTCAGACACATCGACGACATGTGCTACAGAGGTCGCATTCTGGATGAGAAATCACTTAACCAGAAAGAATTTCAGAACTTTCTCACCTATGTTGGAGTAAAAAAACAGAGGACTGTTGCTCTGCAATCGTTTTTTTTAATGAGAGTACATTTTGAATTTTATCTTAAGATCCCCCAGTCCATCGAGGTTCAATGTGATTCCAGGAGCCATGTAGATCCACAGTTTTTTATCAACTCCACAGTTAACCCAATGGTCTACCAGGAATTTTTACAGCACATCATGCTTTCTTCTGATAACAAGGTATTTAGAGATGCAGCCAGGTTTACATTATCAGCAGGACTGGTTACTTGCCCACACTACCAAAAGTGCTGGTCCCTAGTTTAGTGGCCATGGTATCCCCATGCTTTATTCATCTATCCATCCATCCACTTATCCAGCGTCGGGTTGAGGGGGTAGCACCTTCAGTAGGGAGGCCCAGACGTCACTCTCCCCAGCCACTTGGGCCAGCTCCCAAAGTGCCTGTAAATTGAGAGCTTTGCTTTTTGGCCCAGCTCTCTCTTTACCACAACAGAGAGGTACAGTGCACCAATCTGCCTGTTGATCTCCCGCTCCCTTATTACCTCATTCGTGAACAAGATCCCAAGATACTTACACTCCTCCACTAGGGGCAGGACATTCTCCCCAACCCAGAGAAGGCACTCTACCCTTTTTTCGGCTCAAGCATCCCCATGCCTTAGTGGCCAAAAAACTCACCGAACCAAAAATCCACAGAGAATCTTAGGGGTTCTGTCTAGAAGAACATGAAAGACACCAGAGCCAACAAAGAAAACAAGCTGGAGGTTTACCTTAATATATTAATAAGATTGGTAAACCTTCTTTCAATGGAAATCTGGTTGATGCATTGATTCACAACTTTCCAGCAATCACACCCTAATAACTGTTAAACTGATCCATCACTTTAGCGAAATGTACCTTATTTCCTCTATTTGCCGTAACTGCATCTAAACACACATACTTTACACCTGAGTGCTGTCCTTTTCCTACAAAGACTAAGTAGAACTCTAGTGTATCAATCCTTATTACAAATTCCCCATAGACATATAATACCTATTCAGTCCCAAATTGCTTTTTGCAGTGCCATGTATACTTGTAGACTGAATTGGCCTATATAAAAGTATAATGAAGGCAAGTTTCACATGTTCTCATTTATGATGAGCTCTAAACGTACATGCCTTTCTCATATTCCCCGTTTTATTACATAATAATTCTGATCTGACTCACACAGTAATTTACTGCTACTACTTATCATTATCCTTGAGTTTCTGAGAACCAAGTGGTGACCTATGAATTACGGCTGCTGTATTTCTTTGTGTGGAATAATGAGGACAGGAGCAGTGGAGATTGTTGAATGAGGAGAGTGGTAAACAGGGGGAGAGAAGAGTGAGGGGTTTTATAGCCGATGCACTTAGTAAGGACACTCAATGGCTTCCGTGGCAACTCCATTTAGCTCTATTGATTTTGCAATTCTCATGCCTAGAGAGGTGGGGTAGAGTGGGATGAAAGGAGGCTGGCAAAGAGAGCAACGAGAGAGAGGGAGAGCTTCCATTTACCACATCGATCGGCAGTCTGTAGGAATGTCACATTGGACAGAAACCTTCACACATTCATCTAAAGCCTCTGACTTATTAAAATTGTATGTGGATGCATGCACACAGATGATGCTTGTCTTTTATATATTATGTATCTTTATGAACTAGATGGAGCAATCACACCCGTTTGTACTCATATTTATCTTTCTTTAAATCTGGTATTCCTAGAGTTTCAACACCGTTCAGTTGTTCTTAGGAGATTTCTTTAATTGGAAATTCCTTTTCAAGTTATGTTGGCTGGAATGTAGATCAAAGACAGCTGAGAAAACAGGGTGGAGAGGAAAGTAGCTTAACTTAGATTTTAAATCCATTTTATTTACACTAAGATTACAAGTGTTGTAATTTATTCATTTAACTCTATGAAAATACTTTTCTTACATAGACTTAGACAACCTTTATTGTCATTTTGTATACACAGAGTGTATGCAAAACGAAATTTCATTTTGTATAGCTTTCAGAACATTTCCATTATAAAGTGCTGCAGTGATCAAATATAAACAGTGTGGGAGAAAAAAACATGATGCAAAACGCAATGATATGAAGGTCAGAGCAAATGTGGTGCAATATGCAGGATTTTGGTTTGGTGTTATCAGTGTGATGCGGACTCTGTTACATGGTGTAGAGTTTTTTCAACAGTTTAGTTGTCTGGTGGCGGTGGGGAGGAAGCTGTTGCAGAATCTACATACTCCAATAGTTATAATGTTTTATACCCTATTAAAAACATGTCAAATGCTGTTCTTTTTTTCTTTTTTTTTTTTTTTCTTTTTTTGTAGCAGGCATAAACTCAAAATGAAAAAGTAAACAAAAATCAAAACTTCAACTCATTTATGCAACTGGAAAAAAAATACCTCACAAGTTTTTAAGGAATAAGATACTAAGAATCACTCAAACGTTTTTTATTCATAGTTGAATTTTTAAACCATTTGGCTGGAAGAAAACCCCAATTTAGCTTGAGCAGATGAGGTAAAACATTGCCAAGATGAAATATTTTAGTTAGCAGTTCTCTACAACGATCACTATATATATATATATATATATATATATATATATATATATATATATATATATATAGTTGCCTTTTTAGTTGTCACAAAAGTAAATAGATATGGTTTGATATACTGACTTTTTCCTATATCATGCAAAATCAACTTATCAAAGTGGTACTTTGCTTGATTCATTCTATCTAATCAATCTTAAATAATTCTGCTGTCGAAGCAGCAGTGTTAGGACTAACATATTGATTAAATAACAGGTTTTAGTATCTACGTTATTTTTCCAGTAACTAGTGCTGTAACTTATTACTTTGTAAAAATCAATAAGGCATTAGTTATTTTACTTTCACTATAATTGAGTAACTAAATCAGTTACATTTTTGGAGAATTAATTAGTAACTATAAGTAATAACTTTTTAACTAACTTGCCCAACACTGCTGAGCAGCAGCCCCTGCCTGTCATCAAAACTAGTGGCCATCACTGTTTCATGTAAAGCAGTGATTAACCGCCTCCTCCAGGAAACACCTCCCTTAACCTAGTTGCAACTGCACACTAAACAACACACCCACTTTCTCTGATCACTGAGCTTTGACGTGAGGCAGAGTGTGATCATTTCTGCTCAAAGCTAAGAACAAGTGGCTTTTTTTGCACCTAATCTGGACTTTCACTGGAACAGATCTTGCTTCAATTTTCTTATTTTTTTAAGATGTGCAAATTTGGGTCTTTGGCTTTTTTTGTGTGTGGCTATTTTGTTGTACAAAATAGGATTGTGGTGTTTAAAGGAGTAATAACCAGCTAAACCATTAAAGCCTTCATCATTTTTCTAAATCAGTACCAGTTACAGGGGGCAAGTCTGCTTTGAACAATTTACCAGTACAATAAAGGCAAAATGTGACAGACACACAGGACAGAAAACACAACACAAACAATTTTACAACAAAGGACGATTTAAAGAGACCATATGCTTGTCTTTAGACTGGGAGGAAACCAAACTATTACGGTAACCATCTGAGTAGTAACCACTTTAGAACTCATGCATGGTTGGAGGACTGAGGACAGGCAGGGCCGGGATTTAAATCTAGGAAATCCTTTTTAGAAGACAAGTGCTGAAAACGTCTTCACTGTGCAGCCAATTTAAATAATAGAAGACATTTCTACTTTAACCTTCTGAATAGTCCTAATGCTGTCCTATGAACAAAGGTTGAATGCCCCAAGTACGGTACTAATTCCAAGGGTGCTTAAAATGTGAAACCAGTTATTTTGTTAAGAACAAATATATTTTATAGGATTTATACCCAACCAACTGATTAGATTGGATGGATTGTTATTTCAAAGATTAAATGTATGATCGTGTTACTGCAATGAAAGAATAATTTCATTTAATTATTTATTTATTTCAGACTTTCTAACTGTGTTCTCTAGGAGTGCTGCAGTATAAATGTGGCTGTCTCTGTAGTTTGTCAGAATGAGACAATATCCTAATAAGTTTTTATCCCCCAAGCAGAGGCTTGATATGTTGGAGATTAAAATATCATTTCACATTTGATCAGTAGTTTTATCAAAATTACCTGAGGCTGTAAAACATCTGAGGCTATGAATCAAAGTCATATTTCAGTAACTGCAAGCGGCAGAAATCAGTAAAATTCCCTGCTATTATTCATGTCTGACTTCTTTTAGTGGCAGCACCGCGGTGCGGGAGTTAAACAGCATTACATCTGCTGCTTGTCAGTAATGCATCTAGATTTATCTGTCTTATCTGTTTGCTAACACCATGCCTGTGGTACTGTGAATTGTTCCCTGCTTTGTGTTGATTAGAATTCCCCGCTTTGTTTCTCAGGAGATTAATTGGATGCAGTAGACAGCTGTGATGCTGTGTGAGTGTAGAGATCCTTTTCCTGTTTGCAGTAGATACTGTATCAGGTTGTACTGGAGTATTTTTGTACTCTGTGATTGAGCTTTTCATCCTATGTTTCTCTCAATAAACAGAATGTTTAGATTGTATTTGATAATTTTGAAAGTTAAATGCATTCAAAGGGAGTATATCTCATTTGATCAATTTTAAGGGTTATAATGTTATTGAGTAAAACAAATAAATGTATGTTATGTACCCATTTTAAATAATTTGTTGAAAGAAAATTAGAAAGTTGATTTGCTATACAATTCACATTGTTTTACTGGAGTTTTGTGATAGACCAGTAGAAAATATTCCATAATTGTTAAGTCAAGACCTAAGTCTAATTGAGATTGTGAAAGAGTTGACAGTTGATCTTCATAGACATTTCTCATTGTATCTTTGCTGTTTGCAAAACAAATGGGCAAAAGTAACATTTTGTAGATATACAAAGCTTTTAGACACAGAGAGAGAGAGAGAAGCACTTGTTCTCATCATCTTTGCACCTAGAAATCTTGTCCACAATGGTTATGAACAGGATCAATGACAGAGGGTAGCCTTGTCAGAATCCAACACGCACCAGGTAGTCCAACTTAATGCTGGCAATGTTAACCAAACTCCTGCACTGCTTGTACAAAATTGAAATGGCCCCTGATAAAGGCCCCTGACTCCATACTGCTGATGCCCCAGCCCCTACAGGTACAAGCGCAACAATAGACATCCTTATGTGAGAAAATGATGCTCATATTGGACAATGGTGTCCATTATGAACAGTTTGTACCAAAGTCTAGTAATGAGACATTTTTCGGGTTCAGAGATGGGGGTCCATTCGTTCCAATCACAGCCTTCCAGGTGTCACTGTCGTTTCCTACATGGGAGTTGAAGTCCCCCAACAGAAGTATGGAACACCTCGCCCAGGGAGACTAAGACTGAATGGTACTCTAAACTGCTGTTCAGGGACCTCCCCCTGACCAAAGCCAAAGTTATGCAACCCTCTCATCTACCGGGGTAAACTCTACCACAAGACCTCTGAGCTGGGGGGAAACAAATACCTACCTCCACCCTCTGAATCTCCCAGGGCAACTCCGGAGTAGAAGAGAGTACAGCGTCTCTCAACAAATGGATGAGAGCCTGACTATTTATAGCAGGTATCACTCCACCTCCCGCACAAGCTCCTTGATTTCTTTCTAGTTGGGGGGCATTTGAAGAAACTCTAATCCAAACTGAAGGGACAAGCCACCTTTTTCCAGTCAAGAACCATAGTATCAGAATTGTTGGAGATTTACTTCAGCTTAACTGAATTGCAGGAGGTGATCAGAGAGGGAGAAGCAGTGATAGAATAATAACAATAAGCGAATATTGCAGATATGTTCTATATTTATATACAGTTTTTAAAACATGAATAAATATTAGAGATAATTTTGTGTTTTGTATGTTTTATGCCTGGTTAGAGGGTTCATTTTATACAAATAAGAACTTATTAAGGACTTTTATGTAAATAAGATGTTTTATTTGAAAGGATTGGTTAGAATTTTTTGAAGGAATGCACTATGCTCATCTTCACAATGAAGTGCCGATCTGACAGGCATCTTTGGGCCTATAGAAAATGCTGTTGAAGAAACTTTCCAGAAGAATTTGAAAATGATTCATCTTCTGTGTTTTGTTTCTAGCTTTGTCTTTTAAAATGTACTCGGTTAATGTTATAGTATTTATAAACTTAAGCATACCAAAACATCTTTAGCTTTATCTATTGGAAAGGCCAGGATCCGCCATAAAAAAGCATGCGCATTTTTTCTCTAATTCACAGTTATCCGTCAGCCTGTGGTGGTCTATCATAAAAAAACAAAGTAACATCTCAATCTGTAAATGTAATCGGAAAAGATGTGATATTGTTTGTGGTGCATGAATGCTTTTGAAAGACATTATCTATGGTAACACATTATCCAAATAATTTTAGAAGTCATTGGGGGTTTTTTTTTCAATTATTTGTTGTCACTATTTTCGAGACCCATTTAAATACTCAACAGGAGTCTTTCTGCCTCAGGTTTCTATTATCCCTCAAAATGTAAATAACTTTCCACTGTGAGTGAGTGTGTTTGTTCAGACCTGAGGGCGACGGATAGTAGTATTGTTTGCGTGTCAAAGAGGAGACGCTTAAAGCTGCTTCCTGAGTGATAACTATACATGTTGGGTGCGCCTTACAAGAATGTAATCAACATAACTAAAGCTGACAGTTTATTTCATCTATCCAACTGTTTGCTAGTCTGTCCATCCATCCATCCATTTTCTGTTTACTTCGTATTGATTAGTTAGATTTGTGTAGGATATAAAATCTTTTTATGCTTTCGGGGAGTGAAACTGAGTAAAGGAGATGTTAGAAGGTCTAATAAACTAAATTGTCTGGACAGAATCTGGAGACCTGATAATTCAACAGACACAAGGAGTAAAAACTTTAAAGTACTTTATTAATTAAAAAAGAAAAAAACTGACTGGAATTTCAGTTCCAGTCAGTTCCAGTGGAGAAAAACAGAGTTAATAGCCAAGAACAACTCAGTGATGTTGAAGGTGCAATGAATAAAAGCTACTAACCTTCTTAAATACCAGTAGGTTGCGCTGGCTCTGAAAATTGACCTCAGCGGTCAGACGGCCTGGATGAGAAAGGAAACAGGGATCCATGTAAGAGAATCTGTAATGGGAAAACATTAGCTGGCAGAGGTTTTCAGGGGGACAAAGATAC